>NW_006921606.1:4731021-4735663 GCF_000298275.1 Orycteropus afer afer
TCCTCTTCACCTACTCCGTTTGTTCCCCAGCTACTGTGAACAGTCTATGCAGCCCCCCTGGCTGGCAGGGTGATTTTTAGGTTAATTCTTAAGTCCTAGTTGTAGGCTTCTTATGCAGCTGCAGGGGCTGACAAACCTAAGATCAGAAGACAGTATAGCAAACTGCTTGCTTTACATATGATTAATCCAAGATGGGCAGGTAAAGTGGCAGATTGTTGTCTCACAGGCTGCAGAGCCAACAATCCTATGATCAGCAGTTACTAAGTTGACCTATGGTAATATCATATAATTACTGGTTCCCTGTTTGAAGCTCTTGCCGGGGGAATTGAAAGTACGTGTGATTGTAGATTGAAGTCATATCCAGAGTGACCGTAGATGACCATGATGGTTAGTGAGGCAGTGTGTAGTCACAACAAAATCAGGAGCACCACCGGAAGTGGTCAAGATTCCATGTTGGCAGAATTTGTCTGTGGAAGATTGCTTGCTGGGCTAGTAAGTTTATTTTGGTCTGCTCTTAGGGGCTTCTGGAGCAGAAAGTCAGTGTATAGGTCTGGTTTCCAGGGTTGCAAATTACTAGAATCAAATCAAACAAAGACAGTGATTGTGTACCTAATAGATGGAGATTCTTCCCTTGTAACAGGATGATCTCAGGGCCACTTGGACCAAGCTAGTCTCATGCAGTAGATGGTTAGCTTCACAATGCTGGGATCACAGCATAAGTGATATGAGCCTGGCTCAGAAGGGCTGTTCAATATATATGGATGAGAAAGACATGGGGTAGCACAAAGGAGCTTAAACTGCCTCTAAAAAATCAGGCAGGCTGCCATGAAAACAGCATGTGTAATTCCTCTGGCTGCATCTCAGCTCCTAACATATTATCAGCATCTGGAATTACCATGTGGGAATGCTGTCTCCCAGGAACCAAGGCAGTTGGGCTTAGGGTACTTTGAGCCGCTTGTTAGGTAAGGCTTTGCCACAGAACTGATAACAGTCTGAATGACTTGCTTATAGGACGCCATGCAGTGGGAGTTGATGAACATAAGCCATCCAGGATATGATGACTAACCCTGATTAGGATGCCTTATAAATGCTCTTTTATTAATCTCTATATGATTAGGGCATTGAGAGTATTACAAAGCATGCTTGCAGCACAATCTCAGATATAACACCACAACTAGCAAGCAGTCCTTCCCAATAAGGTACAAATGAAGGTAGAAAAAGAAAAAAAGCACATTTAGAAAATGAAGAAAATGGACAATATATTGTCAAAATCTGCAACAACATTCCATTAACCATGAAGAAAAGCAGGTCTGGATTGATAAGGGTATAAGATTGGCCAAGTCCTGCCCATCTGAAAGAGGAGAAGAAATATCTTCCCTCCTCTATTTGCTTCTCCTTCAGTCTACATTCAGGGGATTTCTGATACTTAGGTAATTGTCTACCTGTCCCTCTTGGTTTGGCAGTAGCCATTGATTAGCCATTCTACAGCCAACTCAAGGAAACCCTGGTGACAGGAGGTGTGTTGCTTGGAAATTGCATCTAGTATTGTCCTGTAAACAGAAGGAGAGAAGTAGACCCAGATTGTATGTCCTATAAATTCCTACTATATAGTATAAATTTCTGAGGGGTAGTATAAGATCCTACCCCAGCCTGGATGAGCTGATAGGTAAATGACTACTAGTCATTGTGTATGCCAACCTGCCTTCTGGCAACAGAGCTGAGGTGGGATGTTGACCAGTGTGATCATGAGAGGCCCATATACTCTAGGTCTTGTCACTAGCTTTAGACTTCTCTCCTTTGGAATTTGAATATATAGCAAAAAGCAGCCTGAGGACTGTTAAGGAATACTACAACACAAGGGTGGAATCATCCAGGATATGCAAAGAAAGTACTTACCTTTGAAAATGATTTATTTCAGGGACTAGAATATATTTTAGAAAGTTGGTATCCTAAATAAGATACAGGAAGAGAGGGCTTCTAAGAAGCAAAAAACCCATAGGCTGAGATGTAAAAACAAAAATTTTAAAATAAAAAGAAGCTGAATGAGGAGTTCCAGCAAGATGGTGGAATAGGCAGACAGGCTACACAGACCCTCTGCAACAAAACAATGAGAAACCAATTGAAACCAATATGAAAGACAATCCTAGAACCCTGAGCTTTGAAGGCAAGGATAAAAAAGTGGATTAAATACCAACTGATAAAAAACTTGAATGAAAACAGTGAGTAAGGACACAATTGGAGCTGCAGACTTGCAGCTGTCCTGAGGGCACAGCCATTTTGATTATAACCCAATAGCGACCTAAGAATTGGCCCTGCTCACTAAAGACTGCACGGGCAAGGACTGCATTGCTGCCAGACAACCAAAAAGGAAAACCACAAAGAAGGAGACAAACAGATCTGTGGACTGCCAGCAGCTGCCCTGAGGGTGCAGACATTTTGAAAATTCATCATAGGTGGGTGGGACCATTTTGAATATATGCAAGTGGCATTTTTACCTGGACAGTGACTTAAGAGTGAGCTCCACTTTCTGAGGACAGTACAGCAGCTGCACTGAAGGCTGATGACTGTAAAGACATTAAACATAAATACAGTGCCACCACAATGTCTCAGAAGAAAACAGACTATCATAGTCTACACAAAGAAGCAAGATAAAGTAGTAGAAACAAGGGATCAAGATACAAACCCAGAAAACATCCCTGAAGATGAAGCATCATTGGAACTCTCTGATAAGGAATTCAAAAGAATTATATTTGAGTACCTTCAACAGATTGAGAGAGATCAAGGAAAACACTCACAAGATCAAGGAAAACACTGACAAAATTAAGGAAAACACAGACAAAACTCTAGAACAATTTAGGAAAACAAATGAACAAAATTAACAAAAAATTAGAAATGATACAAAAACAACAAATAGAAATCCAGAAGATTAATACCAAGATTTCAGAAGTAGATAACACATTGAATGGGCAAATGAGTAGAATCAAATCAGTGGAAGACAGAATTAATGAGACTAAACACAAATACCTCAATATTACTTTGCTAAGGGATCAATCAGGCAAAAGATCAAAACAAAATGTAGAAAGCCTAAGATTCATGTAGGATACCATCAAGAGGAATAACCTATATGTAATTGGAATTGCAGAACAGGAAGAGACAAATAAAACTATGAAGAAAATTGTCGAAGATTTGTTGGAGAGAATTTCCCTAATATGATGAAAGACAGGAATATATCCATTCAAGAAATTCAACCAACTCCACACAAGATAGACCCCAAAAGAAAATCACTAAGGCATGTCATAATTTAGCTCCCCAAAACCAAAGACAAAGAAAGAATCCTGAAAGCAGCATAGGAAAAATATAAAGGGCAACAGTTAGACTAAGTGCTGATTTCTGGACAGAAACCATGCAGGTGAGAAGGCAATGGGAAGATATATATAAAATCTTAAAAGAAAAAAAAATCTCAAACCAAGAATTATATACCCAGCAAAGTTGTCCCTCAAATATGATGATGAAATTAGGAGAATCTAGATAAGCAGAAATTAAATAATTTGTTACAACCAGACCAACTTTACAAAAGATACTAAAAGGAGTCCTTCTGATAGAGAATCAACACAGCAAACAAACTAATGATTAATATACATGATGACACCAACCTAGTTATTGTTGCTGTTGTGTGCCTTCAAGTCAGCTCCGACTCGTAGTGACCACTTCTTGGGTTGCCAAGGCAGTATCACTACGGAATTAGATTGCCCAACCTTCCTTCCGAGGAGTGGCTGGTGGGTTTGAATTGCCAGCCTTCTGGTTAGCAGTCAAATGCCTTAGGCACTAAGCTACCAGAGCTCCTATACTAGTTATAGAAGTATCTAAAGTACAAAGCACTGCTGAAGAAGAAAAACATAAGTAGGAGGTCTTACAGTCCTGGATCTCAAAACCTACTATACAGCCACAGTAGTTAAAACAGAGTGGTATTGGTACAATGATAGGCAGTTAGACCAATGGAACAGAATCAAAAATCCAGAAATAGACCTATTCTGATATGGACAGCTGACCTTTGACAAAGGACCAAAACTTATCAAATGGGGGAGAGATAGCCTCTTTAACAAATGGTGCTGGCAAAATTGGATATCCATTGTAGAAAAATGAAACAAGACCTGTACCTCACTGCATACACAAAAATGAACTCAAGTTGGATCAAAGACTGAAATGTAAAACTCCAAACTATAAAGCTCATCAAAGATAAAATAGGGGCAAATCTAGAGGCCCTACCTAATCTATGGCGTAAATAGACTTTCAAGCATAACCCAAAATGCACAGACAGTGGAAGAGAAGCTAGATTACTGGGACCTTTTGAAAATTAAATTCTTTTGTGTGTGTGTGTGTGTGTGTGCATCGCTAATGACAAGTGAGGGTAAAGCAGCACAGAGGGATTCATGTGCTGATCCCATTCTTTTTTTTTTCCCTTTTTAAAAAAATTATTTATTTATTGTGATTTGGGTGAAGATTTACAGAGCAAATTCACTTTCCATACAGCAGTTCACATATACTTTGTTTCATGTCATTGACCACAGTTTACCACAATGCAACAGCTCCCCTTCCACTTCCTCCCCATAGTTACCTTTTCCCAGTGACCATCCCTCCATAC
>NW_006921606.1:4739191-4743990 GCF_000298275.1 Orycteropus afer afer
AGAGCGCTGTCTCTTTGAATATCCAGAATAGTCACCGCTTTTTAAACCTACAAAGTGGCGGCGTCCTCCAGACTGGCAAAAGTCCAAAGCTCAGCCCACCTTTCTCTTCACCTTCTCCATTTGTTCTCCAGCCACCATGCACAGTCCTCCATGCAGTCCCTGGCTAGCAGGGTGATTTTTAGGTTAATTCTTAAGTCCTACCACCACAGGAATATGCGAGAGTGCTGTCCCTTTAAATATCCAAAATAGTCAGGCCACTTTTTAAACCTACAAAATGGTGTTGCTCTCCGGACCAGCAAAAGTCCACAGCTCAGCCCACCTTTCTCTTCACCTTCTCCGTTTGTTCCCCAGCCACCATGCCCAGTCCTCCATGTAGTCCCTGGCTAGCAGGGTGATTTTTAGGTTAATTCTTAAGTCCTACCACCACAGGAATCTGCAAGAGTCCTGTCTCTTTAAATATCCAAAATAGTCAAGCCGCTTTTTTAACTTAGAAAATGGTGGCGCCCTCTGGATCAGCAAAAGTCCACAGCTCAGCCCACCTTTCTCTTCACCTTCTCCATTTGTTCCCCAGCCACCGTGCACAGTCTTCCGTGCAGTCACTGGCTAGCAGGGTGATTTTGGGGTTAATTCTTAGGTCCTACCACCACTCGGGAATCTCCAAGCCCTGTCGTCTGTGCCGTCAGGGTCGCTCAGGCCGCTGCCAGACTGCAACTCTGTGTGTCTCCATTTTTTTTGGTATTTTCACACAAATTCTTCTGCTAGTTGGGGTTTAGTCCACTTTTGTATCCTTCCCTTCAAGGCTCAGTGGTCCAAGATTGTCTTCTGTGTCTGTGTTAATTGGTTTCCGTTTTCTTTGTTGAAGAGCATCTGTGCAGTCCTTCTCCCTAGTCTGCCATCTTGCTGGAACTCCTGAAAATTAAATTCTTATGTGCATCAAATTCTTCTCCAAAGGAGTAAAAAGAGAACCTACAGATTGGGAAAAAATATTTGACTGTGACATATTTGACAAGGGACTTATCTCCAAAATGTTTAGAAAACTTCAACACCTTGATATCAAAAAGACAAATAACCCAATTAAAAAATGGGCAAAGTACATAAACAGACACTTGATTAAAGAAGATATACTGGCAGCCAACAAACATATAAGGAAATGCTCATGATCATTAGCCATTGTTGTTGTTGTTATGTGCCGTCGTGTCGGACCTGACTCATAGTGTCCCCTCCTTGGGTTTCTGAGGCAGTATCACTACGGAAGTAGATTGCCCCATCTTCCTTCCAAGGAGTGGCTGGTGGGTTTGAACTGCCAGCCTTCTGGTTAGCATTCAAGTGCCTTAGCCACTATGTTACCAGAGCTCCCCATTAGCCATTAGAGAGATGCAAATAAAAACAACAGGATACCATCTCATCCCAGCAATAATAGCAATATTCAACAAGACAGAAAATAACAAATGCTGGTGAGGTTGCAGACCTCTTATACACTGCTGGTGGGACTGCAAAATGGTACAACCACTCTGGAAAATGGTATGGCATTTCCTTAAAAAACTGAAAATAGAAATACCATTTGATCCAGCAATTCTATTACTAGGAATATACCATAAAGAGGTGAGAGAGAAGACACGAACAGACATATGCACACTCATGTTCATCACAACACAATTCACTATAGCAAAGAGATGGAAACAGCTTAAATGCCCATCAACAGGTGAGTGGATAACTAAACTATGGTACATTCACACAATGGAATACGAGGCAACATTAAAGAATAATGAAGTATACATGAATCATCTCACAAAATGGATGAATTTGGAGGACATTGTGCTGAGTGGAATAAGTCAATTGCAGAAGGACAAATATTGTTTGTTGTTGTTGTTGTTGTTTGCCGTCGAGTAGGCCCCGACTCATAGTGACCCCTCCTGACAAATATTGTATGAACCCATTATTGTAAAAAGTCAAGGAAAGGTTTACTTAGGGAAGGAAATTCACTTTGTTGGTTGCCAGGGATGGGAGGGAAGGGAAGGGAAAATTTTGGACTAGTTGGTGGTCACATGTTGATTTGAGTGAGGGGAGGGATAGTATGGAAAGAGTCTGTGATCAGCATGATGACATTTGGGGAAAGGAAGGATACTGAAATGTGCACATGTGATATAGACAACAGAGGCAAATACTAGTACATGTACAATACTGCATTACCACTAGCACCAAACACCAGTGGGTAAATGTAGGTGAGAAGATCAAATGGGGGTAGGTGAATAAGAATATACCCTACACCAAGGATAGATTTGCCTGAAGATAATCTTACATATACACTTGTTCTACAAAATTAGCCACATATATTACAGAAGCAATAAAAGACAGAGTAGGAGTAACTTCTCAGAGACAACAAAACATCTTGACAGAGAGAATCACTAGGACTGCCAACTCGGGACCATAGTCTGAGGGGACATCATGCTCAATTGGCATAACATAGTACATAAAAATCTTATTCTACAGCCTACTTTAGTGAGTGGTGCCTGGGGTCTTAAAAGCTTTCGAGCAGCCATCTAAGATGCAACTATTGGTCTCCTCTCATCTGAATCAAAGAAGAATGAAGAAAATCAAAGACATTTGGGGCCAATTAGTCCAAGGATAAGATAGACCTAAAGGATCTCAGCCTTCATGACCCCAAGACCAGAAGAACTAGATGATGTCTAGCTACCAATGCCAACCACTCAGAAAGGGATCAAAACTGGAGATCCTGGATAGAGTGGGAGGAAGAATGTGGAACAAAGTTCAAAAACACAAACATGACCAGAATTACTGGTTGGATAGATTGTGGTGGAACCCCCAAGACTATGACACTGGGTTAGTTACCCTTTGTGTTGTTGTTGTTATGTGCCGTCAAGTTGGACCCAACTCATAGTGACCCGTCCTTGGGTTTCCGAGGTGGTATTACTACAGAAGTAGATTGCCCAGCCTTCCTTCTGAGGAGTGGCTGGTGGGTTTGAACACCAGCCTTCTGATTAGCATTCAAGTGCCTTAGGAACTATGGTCTTAGAAATGGACTCACTCCCATGGATTAGCTCTCAGCCCAACAGTAGAAAGACCTGCATGCAGAATACCTATCCCAGGATGATGCACCCACTTACTCTAGGGAGATGCACCCCTTAGATCAATCAGCCATGAGACAGCAGAGTGGCAGCACTTACATAGAGGGAAAGCTGGACAGACAAGAATACATAGTTAAGAAGGGCACAGGGAGGAGGTAGTTACAGGGATGGGAAGGGAGGAGAGTTTGTTATGTTTGGGGATGGTAATCAGGGCATGAAATTATATGTGCATGAACTGTTGAATGTAAAACAAATTTGGTTTGTAAATTTGCACTCAAAACACGGTGTTTTTTTTTTTTTTTTTTTAAAGAAGTATCCAAAGTAAAATACGATCACAAGACTGTAAACAGGGAACCAGAGATATCAACTGGTAAATGAAGACAACTACAAACCAAATAGAGGGAATAAATAGTATAGTTATAGAACTTTTAAATGGTGAGGAAGTCAAGACAATTGCAAGATAGAACAGACTGTTTTAGGCTTGGGGAGAAAATTATAAATCACAGGGTAACCTCAAATAAAGATAATAAACCTTCACATCAAAATAAAAAAGAGAACAAGCACAAATATTAGCAAATAGTAAAACAAAAGCAACAAAGGAGATGATAACCTGATTCATAAACAAAATGAACTCAGCATGGAAAATTATATGAAAGAAACCAAGAATACCACACACACACACACACACAAACATGTAACAAAATGGCATTAATAAATTCATACTTGTCAATAATTACACTGAATGCCAGTGGGCTAAATGCACCACTTAAGAGACCTCAGAGAGTTGCAGACTGTATAAGAAAACATGACCCATCAATATGCTGTCTATAAGAGACTCACCTTAGACATAAAGACAAAAATAGACTAAAAATTAAAGGCTGGAAAAAGATATACCAAGCCAATGGCAACCAAAAATGGGCAGGAATGGCAATATTAATTCCTGCTAAAATAGACTTTAAGACAAAAGCCACCATAAGAGACAAGGAAGGACATTATATAATGATTAAAGGATCAATTGAACAAGAGGACATAACCATAATAAATATCTACACACTCAATGAAAGAGCCCCAAAATACATATACCAGACAGAATTGAATAGACAAATAGATGACTTCACAACAGTAGTTTCTGTGGCAGTATCTCTATGGAAATAGATTGCCCAATCTTCCTTCCAAGGAGTGGCTGGTGGGTTTGAACTTCCAGCCTTCTGGTTAGCAGTCAAGTGCCTTAGGCACTACACCACCAGAGCTCCTACAGTAATAGTAGGAAACTTTAATACACCACTTTCAATAAGAGATAGGACAACTGGACAGAAACTCAACAAAGAGGCAGAAGAAGTAAACAATATGATCAACCAAGTTGACCTTATGGGCATCTACAGAACACTCGACCCAGCAACAGAAAGTATACATTCTTTTCCAGCACACATGGACCGTTCTTGAGGATAGACCATATGTTAGGCCACAAAGCAAGTCTCAATAAATTTAAAAATATTGAAATACTACAAAGTGTCTTCTTAGATCACAGTGCTGTAAAATTAGAAATCAATCCTAGGAAGACCAACAGAAAAAGAGCAAATGCATGGAAACTGAATCACACCTTCCTTAAAAACAGCTTGGTAATAGAAGAAATTAAAAATATGAGACTAAAAAATTGCTTGAATTAAATGAGTGAAAACACAACACACCAAAAACCTTTAACCACCCCCCCCC
>NW_006921606.1:4745015-4746960 GCF_000298275.1 Orycteropus afer afer
AAAAAAAAAAAAAATCATAACCAAATGAGATTCATACCAGGTATGCAAGGATGGTTCCACATTAGAAAAACAATCAACACAATCCATCACATAAGTAAAATAAAGGAAAAGAATCAAAGAATCATATCAACTGATGCAGAAAAAGCATTTGATAAACTCCAACACCCATTCCTGATAAAAACTCTTGGAAAAATAGGATTAGAAAGAAGATTCTTCAACATAATAAAGGGCATATATGCAAAACCAACAGTTATCATTATTCTCAATGGAGAGTAACTGAAAGTATTCCCATTGCAAATGCGAACAAGACAAGGATGCCCTGTGTCACCACTCCTATTTCACCATTGTATTGGAAGTCCTACCCAGGGCAGTAAGGCAAGAAAGAGAAATCAAAGGCATCCAAAATGGTAAGGAAGAAGGGAAACTATCCCATTTGCAAAGGTGTAATCCTATACATAACAAACCCAAACGAATCAGCAGGAAAACTCTTGGAATTTTTTGAAAGATTTATCATAGTGGTGGGATACAAGATCAGCATAAAAAAATCAGTTGGATTACTCTACACTAGCAGAGGTCTCTGAAAAGGAAATCAGTACCATTTACAATCGCTATTGTTCTGGTTACCTAGTGGCGCTCTGACAATATTCCACAAATGGGATGGCCTTCACAAATAGGAGTTTATTCTCTCACAGTTTTGGAGGCTTTAAGCCCAAGTTGAAAGCGCCAGGCTCTAGGGGCTGGATGAAAGCCCCTCAACTTTGGGGTCCAGCCCTACCTCCTATTCCTGGCCCACTGGAGCTAGAGGCATTTCTTCACTCAGACAGCTGCTGGCTGCTGAGGCTGACAAACCCAAGGTTGACAAGTAAAAAGACACAGTCCCAGTGTTACCAAACCATGTGGCAGGCCATTAATTTAAGTCCTTTGTAAGTCCCCAGGTCAGCAGAGCATGGCAGGCTGCTGAACAACAACATGGCTACATGCAGGGTCCAAGCGTGCCATAAGCTAGAGACCATTTGCAAAGCTGCTTCTTATATCCAGGAAGCAGACTATATACCCAAAGGCAGCTCCTCAGCTGCTCACAGTAGATTCCACCATGGAGTTGATTACCAGTCTCATCATGGGGAATAATATTACATCCAGCTGCCCAGCTACTCAACCAGGCCTAGGCAAGTTGGCATAAAACATAACCACCACAGCTATCAAAAAGATAAAAAACTTGGGAATAATCTTACTAGGAACATGAACGACCTATACAAAGAAAACTATAAAACACTACTTCAAGAAGCTATAAGAGATCTACATAAATAGAAGAACATACCATGTTCATAGATAGGAAGATGGAACATTGTGAAAATATCAGTACCACCCAGAGCAATCTATACATTCAACGCAATTCGGGTCTAGATTTCATCAACATTCTTTTTTTTTTTTTTTCTCTTTTTATTGTGATTTGGATGAAAGTTTACAGAGCAAATTTACTTTCCATACAGTGGTTCACATATACTTTGTCTCATGTCATTGACCACAGTTTACTACAATCCAACAGCTCCCCTCCCACTTCCTCCCTATAGTTACCTCTTCCCTGTGTCCATCCCTCCATGCACTCCTGCCCCATGAGCTGTCTCCCTGTGCATAAGCAGCCCTTCTTTCTCCCGTGATTGTTCTCTCCAAGAAGCATATCTATTTGAGGTAAATGTTCAACTCATATGCCTGTCTTTTGTTTGGCTGGAAACCACAGGTGTGGGTTCAATTCCAGATCTGAAGGGCAGCTAGGGACCATAGTCTCAGTGGTTCCACCGGGCTCTATGACACCAGCAAACCTGGTCCCACCTTTTATTTTTATTTTTTTCTCCAAATGATTTTGAGTTTTGTTTGACATTGTTCTCCCTCTCTATCAAGGATCTCCTACATAGATCCCCTTCCAAGTGGATGACAATGGTAGCCA
>NW_006921606.1:4748053-4750795 GCF_000298275.1 Orycteropus afer afer
GGTTTTGAGATCTGGCAGTGTGAGACCTCCTACTTTGTTTTTCTTCTTCAATAGTGCTTTGCTTATCCGAGGTCTCTTTCCTTTCCATATCAAGTCAGTGATTGGTTTTTCCATATCCCTAAAGAATGTTGTCCATCAACATTCTTTAAGGACATGGAAAACCCAATCACAAACCCACCAGCAACTCCATGGAAGGAAGACTGGGCAATCTACTTCCATAAAGATTTACAGCCTCATAAACCCAATGGGGGTCACTATGAAAGGAGCTTTGGTGGCATAGTGCCTAAGACATTTGACTGCTAACTAGAAGGTTGGTGATTCAAACCCACCAGCCACTCTGCAGATGGAAAACTGGGCAATCTACTTCTGTAAAGATTTGCTGCTTCAGAAAACTAAAGGGGGTCACTGAGTCAGGATCAACTCAGTGGCAGTGAGTTTGGTTTGGTGATTTTATATGGAGAGGAGAAAGACCTCAGAAAAGCAAAACACTACTGAAGAACAGAGTCCGAAGTCTCACACTCAAAACCTACTATACAGCTACAGTTGTCAAAACAGGCTAGTATTGGTATAATGACAGACATATAGACCAGTGGAACAGAATTGAGAACCCAGAAATTTTTCCATTGACATATGGTCAGTTGATCTTTGACAAAGGGCTGAAATCCATTAAAAGGGGATTAGATAGTCTCTCACAAATGTTGCTGTCAAAACTCTGTATCTATTTGCAGAAAAATGAAACAAGATCCATACCTCACACCATACACAAAAACTAACTCCAGATGGATCAAAGACTTAAATGTGAAACCTAAAACTATAAACTTCATCAAAGAAAAAATAGGGGCAAACTTAGGGATCTGAAATTATGGCATAAGTAGACTATCAAGCATAACCCAAGATGCATAAACAGCAGAAGATAAACTAGATGATTGGGACCTTCTAAAAATCAAATTCTTATGTTCATCAAAAGACTTCTCCAAATGAATAAAAAGGGAACCTACAGAATGGAAAAAAAGTAGTCAACAATAACATATCAGACAAAAGATTTACACAAAACTCCAACACATCAACATCAAAAAGACAAACGATCCAATTAAAAAATGGGCAGAAGACATAAATAGACAGTTCACCAAAGAGGATATTCAGGTGGCCAACAATCACACGTAGAAATGTTCATGATCATTAGCCATTAGATGGATGCAAATCAAAACAACTACGAGATACTATCTCACCCAAGCCTTAATAGAATAATGCAGCAAGACAGAAAATAACAAATGCGGTGGTGATGATGTGGAGAGAATGGGACTCTCATACAGTACTGGTGGGACTGTAAAATGATACAACCACTGTGGAAAGAAATACGGTGATTCCTTAAAAAGTTGGAAATAGAAATACCATTTGACCCAGAAGTCCTGTTACTAGGTTTATGTGGTAGTTAAAGTTAGGTGTCAACTTGGGTGGGCCTGGTTTTGAGTGGCTGGGCAGCTGTGGATATAGTAACTCCCCATGGTGAGCTTGGTAATCAGCTCCATGGTGGAATCTACTGGAACAGATGAGTAGCTGTCTTAGGGATGTGGTCTGCTTCCAGAATATAAGAAGAAGCACTGAGGCCGGTCCATAGCTTTTTATTATTATTATTTTAATTTTTATTGTAATTTGGGTAAAAGTCTACAGAGAATATTCATCTTCTGTACAGCAGCTTACATACACTTTGTCTCATTACATTGACTGAAACCTCCCACAATGCTGCAGCTTCCCTCCCACTTCCTTGCCATAGTTACCTTTTTCCTGTGTCCTTCCCTCCCATGCACTCCTGCTCCACCCCCCACCCCTGAGCTGTCTCCCTGTGCATACACAGCCCGTCTATTCTCCCATGATTGATCTCTCCAAGGAGGGTATCTACCTAATGTAAATGTTCAGTTCATATTCCTCTTTTGTTTGTCCAGAAGCCACAAGAGTGGGTTCAATTGCAGACCTGAAGGGCAGCTAGGGACCACAGTCGCGGGTTCCAGCAAGCTCTATCAGACCAGCAAACCTGGTCTCTCTCTCTCTTTTTTTCTTTCTTTCTTCTTTTTTTTTAAATGGTTTTGAGTTTTGTTCCACCTTGCTCTCCCACTCTATCCAGGACCTCCTCATAGATCCCCCTCTGAGTGGTTGACAGTGGTAGCCGGGCACCATCTAGTTCTTCTGGTCTGATAGTCATATAGGCTGAGGATCACATGGTATAGCAGTTACTTGGACTATTGTTTCCACGTGTCTTTTGTTTTCTTCATTCTTCTTTGCTCTGGATGTGGAGAGACCCTTCATTGCATCTAGATAGCCACTTGCAAGCTTTTAAGATTCCAGTTGCTACTCGCCAAAATAGGACATGGAACAATGTATTTGTCTAATACATTATACCAGTTGTGCTTGATGTCCCCTGGATGTCTCAAGCCCACAGGTGCAACTACTCACTCCCTCTGGGTAGCTGGCTGTGGCCAAGAAGTGACTACAACCTTGTCGCTTTACAAATACACTTGTAGCAACATTGTCTGCCAACACTATACATGGTCATGGGCACACTTTCCCTTCCAAAGACATACCTAGTAGTTCAGCCCGTCCACCCATCTATTGACCTGTATATCAATGTTTGCCTTCACTGACAACACAGTACTGTATGTGCCAAAGGGTTCATCTTTGTTGTCTGTACCTCCCATGTACCTCTCTATGTCTTCCTCTTCCTCAAGGCCACCATGTTGATCACTC
>NW_006921606.1:4751695-4752332 GCF_000298275.1 Orycteropus afer afer
GCAGTGACCACAACCTTGCCCCTTGTCAGCTCTACTATACACCTGGGAATTCTGATCATTCACATAAACTCATAGGACCATTGTCTGCCAACCCTGTATATGTTCTTGGATACCCTCCCCATTTCAGAGACATACCTAATCATTTAGCCTGTCCACCCATTTATCCATGCATATACGCATGTTTGCCTTCACTGACAATGCAGTACTGTATATGCAAAAGGGTTCATATTTGTTGTCTGTACCTCCCATGTACCTCTCTATGTCTCTCTATCCTCAATGCTGCCATATTGGTCACTCATGTTTGGTACATTGCCCTTCTCTTCACCCAAATCAATACTTACTTCTATCTATCTAACAGCGTTACCTCCTCTCCCCTCCCACCCCTGGTAACCAACAAAGAAAATTTCCTTCTTCAGATAAACCTTTCCTTTACTTTTACAATAACGGACTAATACAATATTTGTACTTTTGTGATGGGCTTATTTCACTAAGCATAATGTCCTCCAAGTTCATCCATGTTATGCAGTGTTTTGCAGATTCTACATTATTCTTTAGCATTGCATAGTATTCCATTGTGTGTATGTACCATAGTTTGGTTATCCATTCCTCAGTTGATGGACATCTAGGTTGTTTCCAT
>NW_006921606.1:4760964-4766073 GCF_000298275.1 Orycteropus afer afer
CTGTGTCTGTATTTATTGGTTTCCCTTTTCTTTGTTGAAGAGGGTCTGTGCAATCCTTCTGCCTAGTCCGCCATCTTGCCCCGCCTTGTTATGTGTTTTTTTGTGGTGCTCCTGGTTTCTTTGTTCCATATGAATTTCTGTGCTGAGCTCATTATTTCCATGAATCGTGTTATCATTTGCTTTGTTGCTATTGTTTTAGTATTTGCTGAATATTTGTGCTTGTCCTCTTTTAATTGTGATGTGAAGGTTTATCATTTTTCTTTGAGGTTACCTTCTGATTTATAATTTTCTCCCCAAATTTAGAACAGTCCATTCTGTCTTGCAACTCTCTTGATTTTCTCACCATTTAGAGGTTCTGTAACTACTATATTTTTCCCCTCTTTTTGGTTTGTAGTTGTCTTAATTTGCCAATTGGTGTCTCTGGTTCCCTGTTTACAATCTTGTAAGCTTATTTTACTTCAGATACTTCCATACTTGTGTTGGTTTCTGAGTTGTGTCATTTTGTGTATTAATGGTCAGTTGTTGCTTGCTATTATTGGTTCTCTGTTCAGAAGACTCCCTTCCGTATCTCTTGTAAGTTTGGTCTGATTTTAACAAATTCCCTTAATTTCTGCTTCTTTGGAAATGTCCTAATTTCACCATCATATTTGAAGGGCATTTTTGCTAGGTATATAATTTTTGGTTGTTAATTCTTCTGTTACAGGGTTTTATATATACCATCCCATTGCCTCTTGCTTGCATGGTTTCTGTCAAGAAATCAGAGCTTATGGGTGCCCTTTTTAGGTATCTTTTTTTCCCCCCCATGCTGCTTTCTAGATTTTTTCATTGTCTTTGATTTTGGTGAATTTGATGATGATATGTCTTGGTGATTTTTTTGGAAGGTCTATCCTGTTTGGGGTTCATTGGACTTCTTGAATGGATATATTCTCATCTTTCATCGTATCAGGGAAGTTCTCTTTGAACAATTCTTGGACAATTTTCTGTGTGGTTTTCTTTTTCTCTTCTATTCTGTAATTCCGAATACACATAGATTATTCCTTTTGATGATATCTCACATGAACCTTAGGCTTTCTTCATTTTTTTAAATTTTTTTTTTTTCTGATTGATCCCTTTCTAAATAAGTATTCAGGTATTTGTCTTCAATCTCATTGACTCTGTCTTCCATTGATAGGATTCTACTCCTTTACCCTTTCATTGTTTTATCTACTTCTGAAAATATAGTTTTAATCTTTGGGATTTCTATCTGTAGATTTTGTGACATTTCTAATTTTTCATTAACTTTGTCACTTTTGTTTTTGTATTTTCTCCTGAAGTTGTTTAGGGTTTTGTCTATGTTTTCCTTAATTTTGTCAGTGTTTTCCTTGATCTGTTTCTCAATCCCTTGAAGGTACCTAAATGGAATTTTTATGAATTCCTTATCAGGGAGTTCCAATGCTGCTTCTTCCTCAGGGCTGTGTTCTGGGTGTGAATCCTGCTCCCTTGTTTCTACTGCTTTATCTTGCTTCTTTGTGTGGACTTTGATGATCTGTTGTCTCTGAGACATTGTGACATTGTTGTATTTATATTTAATTGGTGATTGTATGTTGAAGTGATTAGACCAAGATTTTTGTTTTGTATGCATGTATCTGAGTAAGCAGGGTATTGGGGTCTTCTATTCACTATTTGGCAGCACTTATGCACTCACCACCTGTCTCCTGGTGGGTGTGCTAGAGAATGAGAATGGCTGCACAGATCTCTGTTAACTGTTTGTGAGGAGACGTTAAGGGTGAGTCAGGCTGTTATTGGTGTTCATGTATTGTTGGACATTTGGTGCAGAAGAAAGAAGTGGTAGCTCTCACCCAGTAAGTGGAGCTACAGTAAGTGCAGGTGTGGTTGCGTTGTATTTGTACCATTGCTGTCTCATATTCAATTAGACAAAAACAACAATTGAAAAACTATCAAAAACATAAAAGAAAAAGGACAAAAAAACACACACTGCATAAACTCACCAAAGAGAGAGAAAAAAGGAGGAAAACAATAAATGAGAAAAAAGTATTTTAAAAAATACTTAAAAAGCCAAAAGAAATATACATGGAAAAAAAGTGGGGGGAACCCTGTAATATCTGTGGAAGGGGGAATAAGAGAAAAGAGGAAGAGGAAGAGAATAATGAAGAAAAAAGTGGAAAAAATGGAAAAAGAAAAAAAAGAATTAGGGAGGAAAATGATGGGAACCTGGAACATGGAAGAGAGAAGCCGAAACCTAGAACCTGAGAAGGGAAGGAGAAAGAATAATAATAAAAAGGATGAAAATAAAAGAAAGAAAGAAAATAATGTTTAAAACACAAAAACAAACAAACTGAAAAAAAGAAGAAAAACAAAAATCTGGGCAGGGTGGGGTAGGGCATCCAGGCTCTGTCAGAGCACACAGACTAGGATGGAATTTCTGCTGGCCCAGAATGTGGGTGGGAGTGAGGGATGGCCACATCTCCGTTCACCAAGAGGGTGTGGGGTATAAGAGTAACAAGGGGAATATCATACCTTTCTAGTCCTCAGTGTCCAGTATGTCTTGCTGTCTCCAGCAAGTGGACCCCATTCTTAGGTCCCTGGGATTTGAGAGAACACTGTCACTTTAATTAGCCAAAATGGTCAAACTGCTTGTAAACATTCAAAATGGCTGCACCCTCCAGACAGCCGAAAAAAATCCACAGCTCAGCCCAGCTCCCTCTTTGCTGCTTCTCCTTTTATTCACCAGCCACTAGTTTAGTTCTTTGTGTAGCCACTGGCCAACAGGACCAATTTGTAGGTTAATTCCTAGGTTCTAACACCACTTGGCAACATCCAAGCTGTTCATGGTGTTAGGATTGCTAACAGGCTACAGCTTCATGTTTCCTTTTTCAGTGTTTTCATGCAGGTTCTTTTGCTAGTTGGAGTTTTAGTCCACTTCTGCATCCTTTCTTTCAAAGCTCAGGGCTCCAGGATTATATTCTGTATCTGCATTATCTGATTCCCATTTTTTTGTTGAAGAGCGTCTCTGTAGTTTGTCTGCCTATTCCTTCATCTTACTGGAACTGAAAAGGTCTGTAGCTTTTGATATGCTTGGATCCTGCATATAGCTGAGTTCTTATTCAGCAGCCTGCCATGTTGTTTGCTGATCTTTTGACTCTTACTGGACATGAATCAATGGCCTGCCATACAGTTTGGTAATATTGGGACTGTGCCTTTTTACCTGTCAACCTTGGGTTTATCAGCCTCAGCATCCAGCAGCTTCCTAAGTGAAAAAAGCCTCCAGCTTCAGTGGGCCAGGAGCAAGATGTAGAGCTGAAACCCCAGGTCAAGAGGCTTTCACCCAGCTTCTAGAGCCTGCACTTTGAACTCAAGACTTCTAGTCTCCAAAGCTGTAAGGCAATAAACTCCTGTTTGTTCAAGTCACCCATTTGTGGTATTTTCTGTAAGAGCAGCATGAAGTAACAAAAATAGTATATATCCTAAAGAAGTGAGAGGGAGGACACGCACAGATATGTGTACACCCATATTCATCACAGCACTATTGACAATGGCAAAGAGATGGAAATAACTTAAGTGCCCATCAGTGGAAGGATGGATAACTAAACTGTGATGTGTGTACACAATGGAATACTGTGCAACCCTAAAGAATAACATGGAATCTGCAAAACACTGCAGGATGTGGAGGAACTTGGGGGACGTTATGAGTGAAAGAAGTCAATCACAGAAGGACAAATATTGTATTAGTCCAGTATGGTAAAAAATCAAGGAAAGGTTTATACATAGAAGGAAACTTTCTATGGAGGGGAGGGGAGTGAAAATTTCTAGATAAGTTGAAAAAAAAAAAGATAGACATGCACACACACACATGCGTGCACACACACACACATATACCATCAAACCAAACGTATTGCCGTTGAGTTGCATCTGACTCATAGCAACCCCTCCTTGGGTTTCTGAGGCAATATCACTATAGAAGTAGATTGCCCAACCTTTGATTATTAGTGTTTACTGGGGTAGGAAGGAGGAGGGAAGGGGAAGCTTCTGTTTGGGGGTCATTGATTTTAGGCTAATGGTGGAGTACTTTGGAAAAAGATAGCAATAATACTAGCATAACATGAAAAATGTGATCAATGTCCCTGAGCTGTAAATGTGGAAGTTATGTTGGTGAATAGCTTGTTGTATATGTTTTCACCACAATAAAAGTAAAAAAAAAAAAAAGCTGAGTGACATAATAGAAGCTTATATAACTAAAATTTGTTATACCAGTTGCCCTTGTTTTGACTCTGACTCATGGTGAACCCATGTGTGTCAGGGCAGAACTATGCTCCATAGGGTTTTCAGTGGCTGATTTTTCAGAAGCACATCACATTACCATAGCCTTCCTTCTGCAGCACCTCTGGTGGACTTGAACTTCCAGCCTTTCAGTTAGCAGCTGAATGTGTTACCTGTTTGCACCACCAACAAGCCCCAAAATTTGGTGTGTGTGTGTGTGTGTGTGTGTGTGTGTGTGTATATATATATGTATATATGCCAAACTCCCCACCATAGAGTCAGTCTCAACTTGTAGCAACCCCTCTTTTTACACCAAATTTTGGGGTCCCTTGCCAGTGCAAACAGTTAACACACTCAGCTGCTAACTGAAAGGCTGGAAGTTCAAGTCCACCAGAGGTGCTGCAGAAGGAAGGCCATGGTGATGTGCTTCTGAAAAATCAGCCACTGATAACCTTCTCGAGCATAGTTCTGCCCTGGCATACATGGGTTCACCATGAGTCAGAGTCAACCCAAGGGCAACTGGTATAACAAATTTTAGTTATATAAGCTTTTATTATGTCATTCAGCTTTTTGTTCCCTCTTACTTTTATTGTATAGCAGAATTAAAATCCATAAGTAGAAAATAAATGTGAGATACTTCCCCAAGAGGCAAAAGGAAAAAGGAAGAAAATGATGAGAAAGAAAGTGGTAGAAATAGATTACAGAGAATGGAAATCCAATTTAAGAATATCTGGAGAGGAGTTCCGGCAAGATGGTGGACTAGGCAGAAGGATTGCACAGACCCTCTTCAACAAAGAAAAGGGAAACCAATTAACACAGACACAGAAGATAATCATGGAACCCTGAGCCTTG
>NW_006921606.1:4769863-4778251 GCF_000298275.1 Orycteropus afer afer
GTAAATTTTGGTCAATGACATGAGACAAAGTATATGTGAACTGCTGTATGAAAAGTGAATTTACTCTGTAAATCTTCACCCAAATCAAAATAAAATTAAAAAAAAGAAAAGAATATCTGGAGAAAGAACTCTTCCTCTCAAGTAGAATAGGAACATTGATCAAAGATACGTAGTGAATGAAGACTTTCCAGAAGGTTTAAAAAAAAAATCTCAGTTTTCAGGAGAAAAGGCTTAACTGTGTTTTGGTCATAATTAATATATATAGACCCACAGTTAAATTTAGTCTGGCAAAATTTGTGAATTTCAAAAGTAAAGAAAAAAATTATCTTAAAGTAAATAATACAGAAATACTCAAACGCATATTTGACAGGCCTCACACTTGTCCATGATACTAAGTCCCAGAGACAATGAAGCCAGAATACAGTGTTTTGAGAAGAAATGTTTGGGCCTTAAGAATTTTCCATTCATAGAAGTTGTTGCTCAAGTGTGAAGGCAACTGAATGGTGCTGTTAGATATGTAAGATTGTAGATAGGATATACCCTACTTGTCTTCCTTGTAAGAAAATTTCTTTAAGGCAGAATTGCAGTTGATTCTGAGATGATACAAAATTAGGAGCTCAGAAATAGAAGAAGTTATGTAAAGTGCTGGTGTTGATGATTGAAACTGGTTTAACATAGTTAACCCAAATTGATGCAAATATATTCATAAATGGAATGGAATAATTTTAAATTAAGGGAAGAATGAAGACCTGAATATAAGAACCAAAACTCTAAAACTCTTGGGAGAAAACATAGATGTGTATCTTTGTGATCTTGAGTTAGGCAATAGTTTATTAGATATGACTCCAAAAGCACAAGCACATAAATTAAACATAGGTAAATAAAAAGAAAAAAATGCACTGCTGTGGAGTTGGATCTGACTCATAGTTACCCCTCCTTGGGTTTCCGAGGCAATATCACTACGGAAGTAGATTGTCCAACCTTCCTTCTGAGGAGTGGCTTGTGGGTTTGAGCCACCAGCTTTTCTGCTTAGCAGTCAAATGCCTTAGGCACTATGCCACCAGAGCTCCTTAGGTAAATATGGCATCATCAAAATTAAAATGTTTGTGTTTCAAAGGACACCATTAGGAAAGTGAAGAGACAACCCATAGGATGAGAGAAAAAATTTTCAAATCATTTATCTTATAAGGAGCTTGTATATAGTATATATAAAGAATCCCTACAACTCAATAATAAAAAGACAAATAACCTAATTAAAAATGAGCAAAGAATCTGAATAGATAATTCTCCAAATGAAATATAACAATAGCCAATAAGCACATGAAAAGATCTTAAGTATCATTAGCCATCAGTGAAATGCAAATCAAAACCACAATGAGTTACCACTTCATATCCACTGGTATATAATAAAAAAGCCAGATAACAACAAGTTTTATAGGAGGATGTGGAGAAATTTAAATGTTCATGCACTGCTGTTGGAATATGAAATGGTTCAACTACTTTGGAAAATATTCTGGCAGCTCCTCAAAAGTTGTAACATGAATTACCATATGATCCAGTAATTATACTGTCTTAGGTATATACCTAAGATAAATGAAAGCATATTTCCACATAAAACCTTACACGTGAATGTTCATAGCAGTATTATTCATTATACCAAAAATTTAAGCAAAATGTTCATCAACTGGTGAACAAATAAATAAGATGTGGTATGTTCATACAATTGAATATTATTTGGCAATAGAAAGGAAGGGAATACTACTACAAGGATGAACCTTGGAAGCATTTTGGTAAGTAAAAGAAGCCAGTCACTAAAGCACGTATTATGTAATTCCATTTATATGCAATACCCAGAACAGGCAAATCTGGAGGGGCACAGAGTAGATTAGTGGTTTCCTAAGGCTGGGGTCAGGGAAGAGTTGGAGGAGAGGTGAGAAAGTAAATTCTAATGGGTATGAGATTTCTTTTCCAAATGATGAATATATTCTAAAATTGATTGTTTTGATGGTTTCACAGTTCTTTAAATACACTAAAGATCACTGAATTGTACATTTTAAATGGGTGAATTGTATGATATGTGATTTATATCAGTGGAGCTATTATAAAAATTATGAGCAGATATAAAATATAATATTTTAATAATAATATGTACTTCAAATATATAAAAAAATATTTACAAGTCAGAGAAATAGAAAGAAGTTTAGGAGAAAGAAAAAGGATGCTAAGTTGTTCTTTGTTCAAAAGGGAAAGCCAAAATTCTATTTTGTTCTTGACATTAATAATCAGAAAGCTATAGATTAAAGAATATTTCTTTAGATGGTAAAGATAACTTACCAATAGAATTGTCTATGCAGTTAATGAAATAATAAACTAAGTTCAATATAGCTCATATTGGAAAATATAAAAAGAAAAGGAATTGAAAGTATGACAAACAAAAAACTGGGTAAAGGAAATGAACCAACATTTCACCAAAGAGAATATTCAAATGGCTAACAAACACATAAGAAGATGTTCAACATCCTTCGTCATCAGAGAAATGCACATCAAAACCACAGTGAGATACCATTTCACTCCCAATAGTATGGCCAAGATTTAAAGAAAAAGGGGAGCGGGGAGATGGTTGGAAATAAAAATCATTGGAGAGCATGTGGAGAAACTGGAACCGTTATTCATTGCTGGTGGGAATGCAGAATGATACAGCCATTATGGAAAATCTGGCAGTTCCTCAAAAATCTAAAGATAGAGCTGCCATATGACCGAACAATTCTACTTGTAGATGTATACCCTGGGTATCTAATAGAAGTGACATGAACATATGCACACCTATGTTCATCACAGCACTTTTCACAATAGAAAAAAGATGAAAACAACCTAAATGCCCATAAATGGATGAATGGATAAGTAAAATGTGGTACATATGTACAATTGAATACTACTCAGCGGTAAAAGAAAATGAGTTCCTAAAACTTCTTGGAACATGATAAACCTGGAGGACATTATGTTGAGTAAAGTAAGTCAGTTACAAAAACACAAATATTGTATGTGCTCACATTTATGAAATGACATGAACAAGTTAAGTATGTAAAAACTAATGTTAATGGTTATGAGGAATGGTGTGAAGGGGGAGAGGCGATTCACTTTCTAGATAGTGTTATTTTTGGTGATAACATTGAATGAAGAGTAAAGTGTACACAGTTTGATTAAGGGAAACAATGTCACTAAAATGTACACAAGAAAAAAGGACCTGTTAGTAATTGCTATGGCATATATAATGTTTAAACAACAGCAAAAAGAACCAAAAAATAGGTGCAAGTATTTATGTATGTGTGTTTGCATATATGTGTATACCCAAAATCCCACTGCTGTTGAGTAGATTCCAACTAACAGCAACCCCATAGGACAGAATAGAACTGCCTCAGAGTTTCCAAGGCTGAAATCTTTACAGAAGCAGACTGCCACATCTTGCTCCCATGGAGCAGCTGGTATTCAAACCACTGACCTTTTGGGTATCACCCAAGCACTTAACCACTGTACCACCTTACATACATACATGTGAATAGGTATGTATGTGTATAATATGTATGTGTGTGTATAGGTGTATGCATATATGTGTGTGTGTATACGCATCTATGTGATGCACATATATATCCATATATATAATAAAGCACATGGGGGCACAGTTGCAGATACTTCTTAGACATAACCTGACACCTCATGAGAGGATTGGATTTTTAGGTTTGAAGGATTAGAATCATATTTTTCATAGGACATCATAGTCAACTGGCATAATATAGTTCATAAAGTTGTATTTTACATCCTAGTTTGGTGTATGGGAGCTCTGGTAGCATAGTGGCTAAGACACTTTGCCTGCTAACCAGATGGCTGGTGGTTCAAACCCACCAGCCACTCCTCGGAAGGAAGGTTGGGCAATCCTACTTCCGTAGTGATACTGCCTCGGAAACCCAAGGAGGGGTCGCTATGAGTCGCGGCCGACTCGACGGCACATAACAACAACAACAACAACAGTTTGGTGTGTAGTATCTGGGTCGAGCGGCCATCTAAGATACAACTATTGGTCTCTACTTGTCCAGAGCAAATGAGTAAGGATACCAAAGACTCAAAGATGAGGCTAGAGTACAGGAGAAATAAAATATTTTTGCACAAATAACATGTTATTCTTATTTTGTAAATGTACACTCCTGTCACATATTAGCTTCCTATGTGTGCTATGTGCATTATATGTGTGTGCACATTATTTATATGGGCATAATACATGTGTAAAAATACAGTAGTCTACATGAACCACAGCCTCATCTACCCTGAGACCAGAAGAACTAGATGAGATGGTACCCCACTATCACTACCAACTGTTGGAATCAGGGCCATAATAAGTGAATCCTAGAATGGGAGAAAAATGTGGATCAGAACCTCAGATTCCTAAAACAAACAAACAAAAATGCAGACTTATTTGCTGGTTCATGGAGAACTCCCTGAGACTATTGCCCTAAGATCCACATCAAACCTTGAATTGGAACTAACTGGTGAGTTCACATTATAACTAAATAGCAAATTGGCTCAAAAAATAATATCACCTATAAGTACTATGGTAGCTCTGGTGGTGCAGTGCCTAAGGCATTTGACTGCTAACCAGAAGGCTGGTGGTTCAAACCCACCAGCCACTCCTCAGAAGGAAGGTTGGACAATCTACTTCCGTAGTGATACTGCCTCAGAAACCCAAGGAGGGGTCACTATGAGTCGGATCTGACTCGATGGCAGTGAAGTTGGTTGGATAAGTACTATAAGTACTGTGCTTCTTTAAAAATTCACCTATATGAGGCCAAATGGTCAATAATTACTTTAAAACAAAGATAAGCATGTAAGGGGGCAGGGAAACTAGATTAATGGAAAAGGAACAACCAGAATGGAAATAATGAGAATATTCACACATTGTGAGGAATGTAACAAAGATCACTGAACAACTTATGTAGAAGTTATTGAATGGGAACCTAAAGTGCTGTGTAAACCTTCACAAAAAACATTGTTGTTGTTAGGTGCCATTGAATTGCCTCTGATTCATAATGGCCTCATGTACAACAGAATGGAACACTGCCTGATCATGATCCATCCTCACAATCGTTGCTTGCCTGAGCCCGTTGTTGCAGCCACTGTGTCAATCCATCTTGCTGAGATTCTTCCCCTTTTTCGCTGAACTGCTATTTTACCAAGCATGATTTTCCCCCTTCTCTAGGGAATGGTCCCTTCTGACAATATGACCAAAGTAGGTGAGGTGTAAAGTCTGGCCATTCTCACTTCTCAGGAGCATTCCAGCTGTACTTCTTCCAGGACAGATTTGTTTGTTGTTCTGGCAGTCCATGGTATTTTTAGTATTCTTTGCCAATACCACAATTTAAAGGGATTGATTCTTCTTTGGTCTTCCTTATTTATTGTCTGACTTTCACTTACATATGAGGTGACTGAAAACACCATGCCTTGATTTAGGCACATCTGAGTCTTCAGAATGACATCTTTGCTCTTCAGCACTTTAAAGAGGTCTTTTGCAGCAGATTTGTCCAGTGCAATGTGACATCTGATTTCTTGACTGCTGCTTCCATGGGTGTTGATTGTAGATCCAAGTAAAGTGAAATCTTTGACAACTTCAGTGTTTTCTCCATATATGGTGATGCTGCTTATTGGTCAAGTTGTGAGGATTTTTGTTTTCCTTATCTTGAGGTATAACCCATACTAAAGGCTGTTGTCTTTGATCTTCCTCAGTAAGTGAAATCTTCTTCACATTTCAGCAAACAAGGTTGTGTTACCTGCATATCACAGGTTGTTAAAGAGTCTTCCACCAATCCTGACTTCATATAGTCCAGTGTTCCAGATTATTTGCTCAGCATACAAATTGAATAAGTATGGTGAAAGGATACATCCTGGATGCACACTCTTCCTGATTTCAAACCATGTGGTATCTCTTTTATCTTATTCAAATGACAGCTTGTCTTGGTCTATGTACAAGTTCCTCATGAGCACAATTCAGTATTCTGGAATTCTCATTCTTTGCAATGTTATTCATAATTTGTTAGGATCCACACAGTCAAATGCCTTCACATAGTCAATTAAACATGAATAAACATCTTTCTGGTATTCTTTGCTTTTAGCTAAGATCCTTCTGACATCAGCAATGATATTCTTTGTTCTGCATCCTCTTCTGAACCCAGCTTGAATTTATAGAAGTTCTCAATATAATGCTGCAATTGTTTTTGAATTATCTTCAGCAAAATTTTACTTACATATAATATTAATGATATTGTTTGATAATTTCCACATTCTATTGGATCACCTTTCTTTGGAAGGGGCGCAAATGCAGATTTCTTCCAGTCATTTAGCCAGGTAGCTGTCTTCCACATTTCTTGGCATAAATGAGTAAGTGCCTCTGGCACGGCATACATTTGTTGAAATATCTCAATGGGTATTCTGTCAATTCCTGGTGCCTTGCTTTTTGCCAGTTCCTTCAAAGCAGCTTGGACTTCTTCCTTCAATACTGTTGGTTCTTGATCATATGCTACCTCCTGAAATGGTTGAATGTCAACCAATTCTTTTTGGTACAGTGACTCTGTGTATTCCTTCCATCTTCTTTTGATGCTTCCTGCATCATTTAATATTTTGCCTATAGAATCCTTTAGTATTGCAATTCAAGGCTTGATTTTTTTCAATACTTTAAGCTTAAGAAATGTCAAGCCTGTTCTTCCCTTTTGGCTTTCTAATTTCAGGTGTTTGCATATTTCATTATAATACTTTACTTTGTCTTCTGAGCTGCTCTTTAAAATATTCTGTTCAGCTCTTACATTTCATCATTGCTCCCAGTTGCTTTACTCTGTGATTAAGGGCAAATTTCAGAGTCTCTTCTGACATCCATTCTGGTATTTTCTTCCTTTCCTATCTTTTAAATGACCTTTGTTTTCTTCATATATGATATTCTTGATGTTATCCCACATCTTATCTGGTCTTCAATCACTGGTGTTCAATGCATCAGATTTGTTCTTGAGATGATCTCTAAATTCAAGTGGGATATACATACAGTCATATTTTGTTTTTTGTGGACTTGTTTTGATTTTATGCAGTTTCAACATAAGTTTGCATATGAGCAAACCCCTAGCCTTGTTTTGACTGATGATATTGAGCTTCTCCATTGCCTCTTTACACAGATGTAGACAATCTGATTTCTGTTTATTCCACATGGTGAGGTCCACATGTATAGTTGCCTTTGTTGTTGTTGAAAAAAGGTATTTGCATTGTCATTGGTCATTGGTCTTGCAAAATTCTATCATGTGATCTCTGGTATCATTTCTCTCACCAGTGACATATTTTCCAGCTACTGATGGTTCTTAGTTTCCAACTTTTGCATTTTACTTGTAATAAGTAATTATCAGTGGATCTTGATTGCATATTTGGTCAATTTCAGAATGCGGAAGTTGGCAAAAACTTCAAGTTCTTTGGCATTAGTTGTTGGTGCATAAATTTGAATAATAGTAGTATTAACTGGTCTTCTTTGTAGGCATATGAATATTATAACTGACAGCATTGTACTTCAGGATGGATCTTGAAATGTTCTTTTGATGATCAATGTGATGGCATTCCTCTTCAATTTGTCAAACCTGGCATAGTAGACCATATGATTGTCTGATCCAAAATGGCCAATACCAGTCCATTTCAACCCACTAATGCCTAGGATATTGATCTTTATGTGTTCCATTTCATTTTTGACAGCTTCTAATTTTCTTAGATCCATACTTCATGCATTCCATATTCCAATTATTAATGAATGCTTACAGCTGTTTCTTTCCATTTTGAGTGGTGCCCCATCAGGAAATCAAAGTCCTGGGAGCTTTACTACATCCACATTATTAAGGTCGACTCTACTTTGAGGAGGTAGCTCTTCCTTCGTGTTATTTTGAGTGCCTTCCTACCTGAGGGGCTCATCTTCTGGCACTCTATCAGACAGTGTTTCACTGCTCTTCATCAAGTTTTGCAGTAATATATCAGAGTGTTTCACTTCTATTCATAAGGTTTTGTTTTCAGTGGCCAATTTTTTTTGAAGTGGATGACCCATCCCTCTTTCTAGTCTGCTTTAGTCTGGAAGCTCTGCTGAAGCCTGTCTACCATAGGTGATGCTGGTAAAATCAGAAAAAAAACAAAACAATACCAAAAAACACCTCACTGCCATTCAGTCATTTCTGACTCATAGCGACTCTTCTTGGGTTTCCCACAAGATATCTCTATGGAAGTAGATTGTCCAGTCTTCCTTCCAAGGAGTGGCTGGTGGGTTTGAACCACCAACCTTCTGGTTAGCAGTCAAATACCGTAGGCACTGCACCACCAGAGCTGGTG
>NW_006921606.1:4778881-4793548 GCF_000298275.1 Orycteropus afer afer
TATATATATAAGCTTTTCTGGTTTTTGTTTCTCTAGAGAACCCAGTCTAACACATTTGGTAGCAAGAGTGGTTCTAGAGAGACAAAATCATAAGAATGGGCTTCCTAGATTGGTTCTCCAGTTTGATTAATCTTAAAGATACTAGCAACCCTGTGTCTTTTAGTAAAGAGGGCCCTGCTAAACCGTGGCATGAGGTGGCAAATTTAATATGCAAATAGCACCACCAATAGATCAAGTACTTGTGAGAAGTGACACTCTGGGTGATTGGATATTTGATACTTTTTTGCTATTTTGTCAGCATGAGGAGTATAAGAAAGCTGGTTGGTTGGTCCTATTTACACTAGACAAAGTGGTGAAAGAGTGAGATGAGCTCAGAGCTGCTGAGGTAAAAGACTCAGAGCTGCTGAGCTCAGAGCTGCTGAGGTAAAAGACTCAGAGGTAAAAGACCTCAGTGCTTCCAGTTGTACTCTGAAAGAAAGCCTTATATCTTCTAGTAACAGAGCTGATATTGCTGAAAACCAAACCCAGAGTCTTATTGTAAGGGTGGCTGAATTACAACACCAATTAAATTGCCAATCCAGAATGGTATCTGATGTTAAAATGAGGGCATTGATTGGAGAAAAATGAGATCCTGAAACTTGGAATGGGGACATATGGACAGATAATCAGGAAGATCAGGATATGGAGCCTGTAATCTGTTGAATCCCTCCCATCTGAACGGATTACTGTAAAACCATTATCCCCTCCCCCTCAGTTTGATGGGACTAGCCAAACTGTCCTGGTGGGTCCTTGTCTGAGGCAGAGGCCATGGAAGACATTCCTGAATGCTCTCAGGAACTGCCTCAAGCACCTATTGTTGCTGCTAGGCCAATAACTAAGGTCAAGTCCAAGTGAGCCCCAAAAGGTGAAATAGAAAGTGAGACTGAGGAGGTGACATGCTATACTTGAAAAGACCTACTTGATTTTGCTAACATGTACATACAGAAACCTGGAGAATATGTATGGGAATGGCTACTGAGGGTGTGGGATAATGGTGCAAGAGATGTAAGATTGGCTCAGTCTGAGTTTATTGATTTAGGCCCACTAAGTATGGATTCTTCATTCAGTGTCTCAGCTCGAGAGGTTAGGAAAGGATCTAATAGTTTATTTGGTTGGCTCACTGAGGCATTGATTGTGCAGTGGCCTACCTTAAGTCAAGTTGAAGTACCAGACATGCTTTGGTATACTGTAGAAGAAGGTATCCAGAGGTTTCGGGAAATTGGCCTGTTAGAATGGATTTATCAGATTAGACCCCTAGAGCCAGAAATGGAGAGTCCAGAGGACATGCCTTTCACCAGTACTGTGAGGAATAAATTTGTGAAGGGAGCTCTAGCATCCTTAAAGACTGCTGTGATTGCTATTTTATGTAAACTTGATTTGACTGTGGGAACTGCCCTAATTGAACTAAGACACTTAACTTTGCTTTATATGGATATGGATTCTCCTTCCCTGCATGCAATGTTTCTGCTAAAACTACCATCCATTGACTTACAGAATGCTTTATCCAACATCATGGTATCCCACACAGCATTGCTTTGGATCAAGGGACTCATATCACAGCAAATGAAGTGTGGCAGTGGGCTTATGCTCATGGAATTCACTGGTCTTACCATGTTCCCCATCATCCTGAAGCAGCTGCCTTGATAGAATGAAGGAATGGCCTCTTAAAAACACAAATACAGCACCAGCTAGGTGGCAATACCTTGAAGGGTTGGGGCAATGTTCTCCTTGAGGCTGTATATGCTCTAAACCAACGTCCAATATATGGTTCTGTTTCTCCTTTAGCCAGGATTCACGGGTCCAGGAACCAAGGGATGGAAACAGGAGTGGTACCACTCACTATTACCCCTAGTGACCCACTCAAAAATTTTTTGCTTCCTGTCCCTGATAACCTATGCTCTGTGGGTCTGGAGATCTTAGTCCCAAAGGGAGGAACACTCCCACCTGGAGACACAATACAGATTGCATTGAACTGGAAATTAAGAATGTCACCTGGCCATTTTGGCTTCCTCATGCCTCTGGATCAAGAGACAAAGAAGGGCATTACTGTACTATCTAGTGTGATAGATCCTGATTACTAAGGGGAAATTGGGTTGGCTTTACGTAATGGAGGTAAAGAAGAATATGTCTGGAATACAGTAGATTCTTTAGGACGTCTCTTAGTACTACCATGCCCTGTGATTAAAGTCAATGGAAAATTACAGCAACTCAATTCCAATATGACTGCTAACGACCCAGACCCTTTAGGAATGAAGGTTTGGGTCACCCCACCAGGCAAAGAACCACGACCAGCTGAGGTGTTTGCAGAGGGCAAGGGAAATACAGAGTGGGTGGTGGAAGAAGGTAGTTCTGAATATTAGCTACTACCACATGGCCAGCTGCAGAAATGAGGACTGTGATTGTTATATTTCTTCATTGTATATGGGCATCAAATATTTTTGTTTCCTTCTGTTATGAACTATGAAATGTAAATAAGGTTAATGCATTTTGGTTGTATGTGTGTTAGCGTATCATGTTAGGCACAAATATGTCTTTATAATTGTCCTTATTTAGAGATTATATATGGTTAAGAAGATGTGTACAACTGCCAAGTTGACAAGGGGTGGACTGTGATAGTTGGAGCTATTTGTCAACTTGGCTGGACCCCAGTTCTGTGTGGTTGTTCCCATTGATGGGATCGGATGACTGTGTTCTGAGTGGCCAATCTGTTGAAGGGGAGTTTCCCTAAGGGTGTGGACTGCTTCCCATATATCCAGGGACATCCTGGGAATTGAGACATTCTTCTGTGGATCAGGATTCTGTTGTGCTGCCTACAACTGTCCGTGAGTGAGCAGTTCACCGTTCGGTCTGGAGATCTTGGATTCATCATTCATTGAAGTCACCAGCCAGTTTGCTGCCTGCCAGCCTTGAGCTCCTTGGCCCCTGCGGTTGTGGGAGCCAAGAAAAGCCTCCAGCTTGATGTTTGATCCAGGGACTTTGGACTTGCCAGCTTCTATATGTGTGTGAGCCATTTTCCTAAGATAATTTTTTTTCTCTCTCTATATATATGCTTTGCTGTTTTTTGTTTCTCTAGAGAACCCAGTCTAACACTGGTTGCACAGTTGATTATTGTAATTGCTGTCAATAGGATGTATACATGTAAAAAGTTGAATTGACAGTAGTGTGACTGACATATTTATAGCAATGAACAAAAAAAGAAAGGGGGATGAGTAGCTGCTGAGGCTGATTATGTATAACCAAAAACATCACAGGATTTGGTTTCTTGATTGGAGGTTTGGGGTTATGGTTTCATGGGACATCCCAGTTAATTGACTTAATAACTTGTTTAGTGTCTCTGTTCTACATCCTAATTCATTGAGTAGTCCCTGGGATCTTAAAACCTTGCAAACGTACACCCAAGGCACAATAATTAGACTCTATTTATCTAGAGAGAGGAACTCTAGTGGCACAGTAGTTAAAGCATTTGGCTGGTAACTGAAAGGTCAGTGGTTTGAACCTGTCAGCTGCCCCATGGGAGAAACATGAGGCAGTCTGCTTCTGTAAAGATTTACAACCTTGGAAACCCTGTGGGGCAGTTCTATTCTGTCCTGTAGGGTCACTATGAGTCAGTATCAACTTAATGGCCATGCATTTGGTTTTAGTTTTATTTGCCTTAAACAACAGAGGAAGAAGGAGAGTCAGTAATAGCAAGAGGATGTGGAATGTGTGACTCATTGCTCCATGAGACCAGAAGAAATGGATGTTGCCTGGCTATTATTACTGAATATTTTGATCAAAGATTCTATAGAAGAATCCTGATCAAAAAGCAGAAAATACAGAACAGAATTCTGGACTCTACGTTTTCTTGAGCCATGAAGGTTACATGAACTCCTAAAACTATTGCCCTGAGATAACCTTTAAACTTTAAAACAAAAATATCCCCTGAAGTCTTGTTAAATCAAACAATAGTTTAGCTTGGCTAGTAAAAAATGCCTGCCTTGAGATTTATGCTCTTTTAAGAACTACCTATATGGGAGCAAACTGGCAACAGCAACTTGAAAGATTAGATAGGATCCTGAAGTGGTAGTGAATTTATGTCAATGGGGGGAAGGACAGCTAAGAAAAGGAGAGTGAATATGGTGGCATAACTTGAAGAATATAATTAGTGTCACTAAATAGTACCTGTATAAAATGTTGAGTTAGTATATGTTTTGCTGTGTTTTTTCCCAACAATAATAACATCAAAGTAAATAAAATTATAAAATCAAAAATAATGACTGAAATCCTACCTGGTCCCTCTTCAGTGCAGGAGACACAATGTTGGGAGGCGTAGTCCCCACCCTTTAGTACCCAGAATCTGGGGCAGATGTCCAGGAGACCACCAGAAGGTATGCTGAGACTACTGAGAGGGAGATTGGGTGTGTAGAAGAATGACATTGTTAGCAGTATTTCAGTTTTTGTAGTAAAGTATTGAAGTAGAAGTGTTTGAGTTATTAGTTCATGGTATGACCTGGCCTCCTACAAAGGCCTGAGATTTCTGACTTGCCTAAAGTTTCTTGTACTTCCTTGTCAAAAATGAAAGACCATCTGTCACAAGAAACAATACCCAGGACCCCAACGGGGGGATTCCAGGTGCAGAGCCCTGTGGATTTCTATTCAGGCTTTTGTTTGTCCTGTCTTGCACTGGTTGAAATATGTGCACATGAGTTAATTTCTTCCCTCAAGCTGTGTGTTTGGGGAATGTTCTCTTCTCTCCTGTCAATTTAGAAGATAAAACTGTCAACCCCCAGTAGGCTCTTGTAATTTCAGCAGTAGACTTAACTGAAGGAGTGTGGTTAAAAGCACAGATAATTCAAAGCTTTTACAGTTGGTTTTTGGAATCCACCACATGTACCTTGGAGGCTCTCTGAAATGCTTATCCTTTTCACAAACTGCTATGATGTTCTAAAGGTTGTACACACATTCCAAGACCCAGGCAGGCAAGGTGGATGCCCAGCACACATTTTCCACAAGGAAGAGGATGGATATCTTTCATAAGTTCATTGAATAGCGGCCAAAACTAAGAGTTATTGGTTGAAGTGAAATTAACCAAAAAAATGTAGCCTTCAGCTTCACTTTTAGGGTACGTCATACACAGCCACCACCCATCTATCATTGGAGGCTTGCGTATTGCTATGATGTTGAACAGGTCTCTGTAGAGATTGTAGACTAAGATGGACTAGAAAGAAAGGTCTGGTGATCTACTTCTGAAAATCAGCCAGTGAAATCCCTGAGTCACAACAGTCTGACCCATAACCAAAAATGTGGATGGCACAGGGCCAGGCAGCATTTTGTTCCATTGTACCACAAATTGGGACCCTCTTGATGGCAGCACCCTCTGATGGTTAGTCTAAAGCATTCTTATTGGAAGAGACTCGGTATCTCTTACTACAAATTAGATGGTGGTAACTTGTGCTTCCATTTTCTTTTTTTGCGGTTGCACAGCTTTGTCCTTTCCTGAGTATACCCACTCCTCCTTGTTTCCTTCCAGTATGAAGCCAGTTTTCCTGAGGAGTTCTGGCCTCTTTCTTTATTTGTGTTCAGAGCACTGTTTTTCCACCCGTGGGGTGTTTGTGGGACTGTTAAGTTTTTAGCTGCTTTTTTCCTGTCCCTTGAGGGGAGCCTCTCACACAGTCAGCCACAGAGTAGAGACCTGACAGGGCTATTGGATGCCTTTTCTCACTTGGTGTGAATGCATTAGAAGCCTATTCTCCCTCATTGGAAGCCCATGGAGCTCCCTAGAGCTAGAAGGGGCTAGAAGGGAAGAACAGCAGACACTGAGTGAAGATGGCAGTGCTCAGTGGGTCTGGATTTTCTCACCTGATATGGAAGTTTTTCCCATCTCAAGTACACTTTCCCTCAACTCCAGTTGCCTTCTGTTTTCCTTCTTGTTATTGTTATTTTATTGTTATTGTTATGTGCCGGCGAGTCGGACCCGACTCATAACGACCCCTCCTTGGGTTTCTGAGGCAGTATCACTATGGAAGTAGATTGCCCTATCTTCCTTCCGAGGAGTGGCTGCCAGCCCTCGGGTTAGAAGTCAAGTGCCTTAGGCACTGTGCTACCAGAGCTCCTGTTCTCCTTCTCAGACATCTCCAAAACTTATTTGCACCATTTCCTTACCTCTCAAACACTCTTTCAACCCTCTCTGATTTGGGTTCAGTTACCATCTTCTCCCAGTAACCAACCAGTTTTTGTGGAGTCAACCCAACTTACAACAATGCCGTGTGTGTTAGAGTAGAACTGCTCCATAGAGTTTCCAAAGGCTGATTACCACATCCTTTCTTCTAAGGCATCTTTTGATGAACTCGAACTTCCAACCTTTTGCTTAGTAGCTGAATACTTCAACTGTTTGTACCACCAGGGACTTTTCCCCTAGTAGAGCTCTCTCACTGAGATCCCCAATGACTCCCCTTCAATTAAATCTAGTCTTTGCTTTACTTGACCTTCTGCTGCATTGGCAATTGGAAGCCTTCCTTTCTGAGACATCATTTTCCCTTGCTCCTGTGATGCCATGTTGTCCTCTTTTTCTTATGTCCCTGGCCACTCTCTTTCTAGTGCTGGTGCCATTTCTTCTGTACAGTCATATGAGTTTGTGGTTCCCAAGGGGTGGGCTTGGGCATCTCTTCTTCTTACTCTCTTATCTCCCTAAGGATCAGCCAAACAAACAAACAAACAAACAAACAAAAAACTCACTGCCATCAAGTCAGATCCTACTCATAGAGACCCAAGCCAGTGATTCCTAAATGCCTGTCTCTGAACTTTCCTTTGCTCTTGAACTCTCAGTCTGCACAGCCAACTTGACATCTCCACTTAGATATTCCCAAAACATCTATAACTGAACTAGACCAAAACCCACAGTGCTTTTCTTCACAGCTGGCCTTGTCCCAGTGGTCTCTAATTCAGTGCATGGTACTGCCATCCACTCAGGTAAGAGCCATAATCCTGCAGTCATCCTGGATGGCTCCTCATTCTTGTTAGTTGCTTTGAAATCTTCTCCAACTCATGATGACTCCATGTAAAACAGGATGAAATGTTGCCTTGTCCTGCACCATCTTCATGATCATTGCCATGTTCGAGTCCACTTCATATTTTGTGTGCCTTCCTACTATGGCGCTCATCTTCCAGCACCGTATCAGACAATATTCTGTTGTGATCTAAAGTGTTTTAGTTGTCTAATTTTCAGAAGTCGTTCACTAGGTCTTTCTTTTTTTCTGTCAGTTTGTTACACTGTGGTGTCTTGTGTGCCACTGTGATGCTGGAAATGTGGTCAGTCATAGTGGCAGGTTTCATCAGAGCTTCCAGACTAAGACAGACTAGAAAAGAAGGTCTAGCAATCTACTGTCTTCTTCCTGACACACCTAAATATTCCTGATGTTAGTTTCACCTTCTAAAGACCTCTTGAAGCTACTTAGTTCTTTCCATCTGCACAGTCACCTCCTTTGTCTAGAAAACATTCCCTTTTACCTGAGCTATTGCAATAGATGTCCAACCAGTGTCCCTGCTCCATTCTTGCCACTGGAATCATCTATTCTACCCAACAGCAGCCAGAGTGATGTATTCAGAACATAAGCCATAAGTCATTTCCTACTGCTCCTGGAATAAAGAAGAAAGCCCTTGGCATGTTCTATTGGCTCCTGCTAGTTTGCCTTTACCTACACATGGGCCTTGCTCTCCTGTGCTTGGCTCTCACACTTTCCTCTGTTGTGAAGCCTGTGCATATGCTATTCCTACTGCCTGGTCTTGTTCCCAATGCCTGTTTCCTACCATACCAGTTAACTCTTACCGATCTTTCAGCTCTCACCCCATATATCTCTTTCTCAGGGAACCTTTCTTGAATTACCCAATGTAGATTGAGGTCTCTTCCTTTATATTCTCTCATAACACTGTATTCTTTCTTTCTAGCACTTGTCTCATTTATACTTTTTGATTTTTCCATACCTAACACACAATACTAGTACCAGTTGCTGTCAAGTTAACTCCAACTTGTGGGGACTGTATGTGTGTCAAAGTAGAGCTGTTCTCCATAGTTTCTAATGGCTGATTTTTTGGAAGGCCTTTCTTTCAAGTAATCTTTGGATAGACTTGTGTTTCTAACCTTTTGATTAGTAGCCAAGCCAATTAACTGTTTGCACCACCCAAAGACGGGTGGCATACAGTAGGTTCTCAGTAAATATATTTGATGGAAATAAAATCTTTGGACCTCACCTATAGGCAATGGTGCCTGGCTGCTTGTTATCTATTTGTTTTTGACCATGGGTGGAAAAGGTCCAGAGGGGTCAGCCCTGCTTTCCTCCCCCTGCTGCAGGCCAGGCCATGGGGATAGTCCCATTCAGCTGAGTGTAAGGACTTATTCAGGACTCTAGGCTTGATCAGTTCCTCATTCAGAATCTTAACCTCAAAAAAAAAAAAAAAAAAAAAAAAAAAAACCCTATTTTCTACCTTTCTCTGTAAGGAATTTACATGAAAAAGATGCCTTTTATAAAAATGACTTGGCCTTGGGGGAAGATATTTAAAGAATTCATACTTGGAGAGTAGAACCTATTTTTTTCCTTTTTGGAAAAAGAAAAATAAAAAAGGCCATTATTTTTCAAGGATATTGGATTTAAACAGCTGCTGTAAAATTTACCTGCCTTCAAGCTCTTCTGAACACATGGAACCATGGTTTCTGTTTGTTTTTTTTTAAGTGAGCAGAAAATATTTTTTTATAGTCCTGACAGTTGTGGAAAGCACAGTGTTTGTAAGCATATATGTGTACAAATTTTAAAACTACAGCTGAAAACAAGCTGCTGGTTCGTAGTTGCTTCAGATTTCCTCTTCTGGTGCTTTCTCCACATTGTGAGACACTGTCCTCAGGTTCTTGGATGTGTGGTGATAATTTATTGAAAAATCTGTGCCACACTTGATGCTTGCATTTTCTGATGGGCCACCCTATTGATTGACTTGTTAAATGCTAACTTGGACTGTCCTCAGCAATCCTGTCTAAGACAGCACTCTGCACTATGGAACCCATTGCTGTGGAGTTGATTCTGATGTGTAACAACCCTGTAAGGAGCTCTGGTGGTGTCGTGCCTGAGGCATTTGACTGCTAACCAGAAGGTTGTCAGTTCAAACCTACCAGTCAGTCTGCGGAAGGAAGATTGGGCAATGTACTAAAGATTTACCACCTCAGAAACCCAAAGGGGTCACTATGATTTGGAATCGACTTGATGGCAGTGAGTTTGAGTTTTTTTGAGCAACCCTATAGGACAGAGTAGAACTGCCTTATAGGGTTTCAAGGCTATCATCTTTATAAAGCCAACTGCTACTTCTTTCAGCCAAGGAGCTGGTGGATTTGAACTGCCAACCTTTCAGTTAGCAGACAAGCACTTTAACCACTGTGCTTCCAGTGCTCCTTCACATTTTGGAAGTGCATTATCAGTATCCCAGTATTTCCATGGTGAAAAATACATCCTTAATTCCAGAACTGGGAAGAATCCTTGAAGCTTAAATGTTCATACAGACAATTAATATAAAACTTCACATCTAGAAAATTCAAATTAAGAAAGCAGTTTAAGGAACAACCCTCTCATTTTAGTGTCTAATGAGGAAAACTGAAGTTGTGCTAGGTGTTTCTCACAAAGGGATTTAATGCAAGAAATTAGCTACATAGATATTCGAAGTCTGAATGAGCAAAAGGGGGAGCTGAGCTCTGGTAGCGTAGTGCCTAAGGCATTTGACTGCTAACCAGAAGGCTGGTGGTTCAAACCCACCAGCCACTCCTCAGAAGGAAGATGGGCAATCTACTTCCATAGTGATACTGCCTTGTAAACCCAAGGAGGGTCACTATGCATTGGATCTGACTTGACAGCAGTGGGTTGAGGTAATTCAGAGACTAATAATTCCAGGAGGTAGCTCACCCTAGGGATGAGGAAATAAAACAGAAGGAGTGAATTTCCAACACCAAAGAGCTTAGAGGAGGGGTCTGCAGGGCTGGAGCTCAGACCTCTGAAGGGCTGTAGCCAAGCTGGTGTCCAGACATCTGTGTCTCGTAACGAGAGAGAGTTTGGGGAGCCTGGAACTGGGAGTACCCAATGATGTGGAGGCTGGAACCACAGTTGTCCAATGCTGATGGAGCAGTGCCACATGAGTTAAAAACAGAGCATTCTTTCTCCTCTACTTCTGCCTTGTAGTGTCTCTATAGTGCCCCCTGTTGGCAGGGAGCAAAAGAAGCTGACTAGCAAGGAGGTGTGGGAAATATATTTTGCAGGCTTCCAACCTCAGCTCTACAGAGCAGAATGCAGAAGGAGGGGTTTGGAGGTGGGGGACAATAGACAAATAACCAGCACACAGGAAATGGAGGGTTTTTTTTTTTTTTTTAATTTTATGTTAAGTGACATCTTCAGAGGCACCAAAATCAGACCCCAATAAATAGATTGGGCTCTGGCTCCCAGCCTGAAGGTATTTTCATTATACCTGTGGCTTAAAGACTACACTGACACAAATAGTGGGGTTACTGCACATTGAGGACAAACCACATATTTTACTAATTTTCATGCCTGTGGCAGTGATGACTGGTGCACTGAAAAGATTTGGTGGTGATGGCAGTAGGGGTCTAGACACAACCCATTTGTGGTGGCAGTTCGTCTTTCCCCTAAGGAGATGGGTTCCTAATCTGTCTTCATGTCTGTTTTGCAACTTGATGAATGACATTTGATTTTTTGTTCTTCTGCCTTATGTGAAACATCACTAATGTTTTACTGTAAAGTAGCTGATTTCATGTATAGTCATGTCTTATGTCCTAGCATGTTTCTGATGATTAAGATCTTTTCCCCTTTGGGGTGTTGGGAGGCTACCCTCAAACCTCTGGGAACTATTATTTTTATATTGCTTTCAATTTATTGTTGGGTGCTTGAGGGCATTCTTCAGAGAGGAATTCTTTCATGCCACCTGCCCAGTAGAACATTTTGAGGGCAGGAAGTTGGTTGACGAGTGTCTAGACTGGAGATACTGGGAAGATGGGTAATGTGATAACTCAAACCTGTGGAATGTGTAAAACATCCAAGTGGTCTTTTATTCTAGAGATAAGAAAAGTTTTAAAATTGGTGTTTAGACCATAATAGTAAACAGTAATAATAATAATGTTATGATAATGATCCACCACTTATCTGTCAAGGAGCCCTGGCAGCTCATTGGTTAAGTGCTTGGCTGCTAACCTAAAGGTGGTGGTTCAAACTCACTCCTTGGCTCTGTAGAAGGAAGACTTGGCAATCTGTTCCTGTAAAGATTACAGACTAGAGAACCCTATGAGGCAGTTCTACTCTGCCACATGAGGTCGCTATGAGTTGGAATCGAGTTGATGGCACACAACAACAACTTGTCAGTTTGCCATATGGTGGTGGCTTGTGTGTTGCTGTGGTGCTGGAAGTGGCAGACAGCCTTGCAGAAGATGAGGTGGAAGAGTGGCTACAGCCTTGGGTAGCCCACAGAGACCTTGTGGCAGTAGAATTTTAGCCCTAAGGAAGCTGGCAAGAAGGTGTGACCTAAACCTTCCCCTATGCTCACACATGACCAGTGAATCCCACCAGTCGTGGCCTTAGAAAGAGTACCTGCCCCCAAGAAATGACTTTCCAGAATGTATCCTCTGACAGCCCACAGGCTGCCTGTTTCATAGGAATAAGTTTTGAAAATGAGAGGTCTGATTGAGGTGATTCCTGAGGTGATCTTATTTAAAACCCAAAACTTTTATGCCCAAAAGTACTGTTTACTTCTAAAGGCTCAGTGTTTTTGTGCCCCTGGGTCCGTTTGCCACTTCTGCTCCTCATTCCAGTAACCAGTTGTCATTGAATTGATTCTGGTTCATGGTGCCCCCATATGTGTCAGAGAAGAACTGTGCTTCATAATGTTTACAATGGTGATTTTTTTGGAAATATGTTGCCAGGCATTTCTTCCAAGGTGCCTCTGGGTGGTCTCCAACCATTTACTTTTCATTTAACAGCTGAGTGCATTAAGCATTTGCACCACCAGAGACTTTTCTCTGCCTAATAGCATCATTGATTGTGTTTCCTGCCTGATGGTCTTCCAAGCACTTCTCATGTACTCACTCATTTTCTCTTTACCATCTTTGAGAGGTCAGTTTGGATGGGGTCAAATGGTTGGGATGCCCTGGCTGTCTGGCTTCAGAGCCCCTTCTCTTTATCAGTCTCCAACAACACCATGGACAACACTGATAGAGTGTCTATGATCAGTTGAGCTGATCATATTGAGCACTCAGAGCTAGGTGCTCTGTTGACGGTTATGTCTTTATGCTTCTTCAAGCCTCACAATAGCCCTGTGAGGTTGGAACTGTTCTTACCTCTGTTTTATTGATGAGTAATCTGAGGCTAAAAGAGCATATGTGATTTACCCCAAGTGATACACAAAAGCAGAAGCAAGAATTTGAATCCATGCATTCTGACTCTAGAGAGAAACCATTTTCTGAAATACTAGGCTACATTGATGTCTCCATCATCTTCATCATTACCACAAAGGTACCATTTAGTGAATAGTTAAAAAATTCCAGGTAGTGTACTAAGTGCTCAATAAACATCTCACTTAATCACTGCCAAAACCTGTGAGATGCGTATGATTATTCAGACTTTAAAGATGAGTCAGGCAAGGCTTGGAGAAATTGGGTGCCATGTGCAGGATCCCACAACTGGCTTATGGTTGAGACCCCTGGCCTGTCCCAACCACAGACTTGTTCTTAGTGCTGCCACTGCTGTCATCTGGTGATCTCCATGGTCCTTGTTGGGGGAGGAACAACCTGCCCTGTGGGCTTACTTGGCACTGGCCATGGGTAGCCATGGATAGCCACAATTTGTGCTGGAGACCCCAGCATTGGGATGAATTCATCACCACAGGACTTCAAAAGACCACAGGATTGCAGGAAATCATGGAGTATGCTGCCAGATGAGAAAGAGGGACAGGTGTCCATCCTACTACCACAGGTGAATTCTTTTCAACATATCACAATGGTGCTGTGGGGTTGAGGTAGAGTTCCCCTTGCCCCGCCAACAAAAGAGCTGGAGAAGACACAAGATCAGTGTGACTAAGAGGTCTGCATTCTGGTTCTGGAGTCTTTCTTCCACCACCCCAGGTGCTGAGGGTTCTCTTCTGCTTGTCCTCTGGTTACCATGTCCCCAGGGTAATGATATGTTCTTGTGTTTGGACCTTGAGTGATATGTGCTCCTTAGGATGGTTATGTTTGTGACTTCAAGTTGAATTCAAATTCACATCTTCCTGTTAATTCTGTAAGTATATTGGACATCATTACACAGTTCCTAGCAAACCAAAACCAAACCTATTGCCATCTAGTTAATTCTGACTCCTAGTGACCCCATGGGAGAGAGTAGAACTGACCCATAGGGTTTCCAAAGTTGTCATCTTTATGGAAGCAGATTGCCACATCTTTCTCCCATGAAACAGTTGTTGGGTTGGAACCACCAACCTTTCAGTTAGTAGCTGAGCTCTTAATTACTGAACCACTGGGGCTCCTTCTAGTTCCTAGCAGTGGGTCTGTTTTGTCTTCTTGGTCTGAAGTACATTTGCCTGTTTACTGAAATGCCCAATGCCCCAGGCAACTGCCTCCATTTCCTCTACTCCATTGTTTCTGTACCCACTACTTTGCTTCTACATCTGGGAGAGAGGGATTTTTCCTTTCCCTGGGCACAAAGAGTGCCTACGGCTTACCTGGAAATGAATTCCCCATTGGCAGAATCAGAGATGAGAGGCTACTTCTTGTGTAACAGGAAGTAGTAGTAATTCATGGAGGAATTTTGACTATTTAGCTATCTCACACCAAATATTTTATGATCTATTTGGCTTTTTCCCTTAGTAAATGACTTTAAAAACTGTATTCCTTTTCATGACTAGTGACTGGGGTCTTAAGAGCTTGCCAACAGCCATCTAAGATACAACTATTGGTCTCTCCTCGTCCAGAGCAAAGAAGAGTGAAGAAAATTAAGGACACATAGAAACAAGTAACCCAAGCCACTAGTGGACCACGGAAACCTCACCCTGAAACCGGGTGAACTAGATGGTGCCCAGCTACCACTGCTGACCTCTCTGAAAAGGATTACATTAGGAGATCTTGGATAGAATAGGAGAAAACTGTGAAACTGAACTGAAAATAATAAAAAAATAGAAGACTTATTGGTCTGACAGAAACTGGTGAAACCCGCAAGACTATAACCCTTAGTCACACTTCAAGCCTGGAACTGAACTCACTCCCAAAGCTCAACTTTCAGCCAAATAATAGACAGACCTATGAGATGAACATTAACTCCAGGAAGGTACATACTTCTTAAAAAAATCAACAATAAAAGATCAGAAGGACAACATTTGCCTAGAGTTAAAACTCAGAAGGCAAGAATGGATAGAAAAGAAGGGCAAAGGAAAATGGTAACCACAGGGAGGGAGTGGGAGGAGTGTTGTTATACTGTGGGAATCTCAGTCAATGTTATGAAACAATATGTGTGTGAATTCTTAAATGGAAAACCAATTTGCTCTGCAAACCTTCACCTAAATCACAATAAAAAGTTAAAAACACAGACCACCGTATTTTCTTAAAATTAAAAAAAAAAAAAAAAA
>NW_006921606.1:4794087-4796767 GCF_000298275.1 Orycteropus afer afer
TTTCCATACAGCAGCTCACATACACTTTGTCTCATGACATTGACTGCAGTTACCCACAGTGCAACAGCTCCACTTCCACTTCCTCCCCATAATTATCTCTTCCCTATGTACTTCCCTCCCATGCACTCCTGCCCCCTGAGCTGTGTAGCCCTTCTATTCTCCCATAATTCATCTCTCCAAGGAGTGTATCTACCTAATATAAGTGTTCAGCTCATATACCTGTCTTTTGTTTGGCTGGAAGCCATGAGAGTAGGTTCAGTTCCAGGCTTGAAGGGCAGCTAGAGGCCATAGTCTCAGTGGATCCATCAGGCTGTATCAGACCAGCAAACATGGTCCCTTTTTTTTTATTTTTTTTAATGATTTTGAGTTTTGTTCCATATTGTTCTCCCACTCTATCCAGGATCTCTTACATAGATCCCCACTGTCAAGAGGTAGCTAGGCACCATCTAGTTCTTCTGGTCTCATAGTCATTTGGGCTGAGGATCGCATGGTGTACCAGTCTCTTGGACTAATTGTTTCCATGTGTTTTTGGTTTTCTTCATTTTTCTTTGCTCTGGATGAGTAGAGACCCAGCGTTGCATCTAGATGGCTGCTTGCAAGCTTTTAAGATCCCAGTCGCTACTTACCAAATTAGGATGCGGAACACTGTTTTTGTTTAGTATGTTATGCCAATTGAGCTTGATGTCCCCTGCAACTATGGTCCCAAGCCAACAGATCCGACTGTTCACTCCGTCTGGGTAGCTGGCTGTGACCGAGAAGTGACTACAACCTTGTCCCTTGTCAGCTCTACTATATACCTGGGAATTCTTACAGAACATACAAATACACTTGTAGAAACATTGTGTCCCAACACTATACAGGGTCATGAATGCACTCCCTCCTGCATAGACATACCTAGTAGTTTTGACTGTCCACCCATCTATCCACAAGTATATCAGTGTTTGCCTTCACTGACAACACAGTACTGTATGTGCAAAAGGGTTCATTTTTGTTGTCTGTAACTCCCATGTACCTCTCTATGTCTTCCTCTTCCTCAGTGCCACCATGTTGATCACTCACATTTTGTACATTGCCCTTTTCTTCACCCAAATCAATACTTGTTTCTGCCCAACAGTGTTCCTTCCCCTCCTCCCTGGTAACCAACAATGAAAATTTCCTTCCATATATAAAGCTTTCCTTGACTCTTTACAATAATGGACTAATATATTTGTCCTGTGATTGACTTATTTCACTCAGCATAATGTCTTCCAAGTTCATCCACATTATGCGGTGTTTTGTCGATTCTATGTTTCTTCAGGGTTGTGTAGTATTCCGTTGTGTGTATGTACCATAGTTTGGTTACCCATTCTTCTGTTGACGGGCACCTAGGTTGTTTCCATCTTTTGGCTATTGTAAATAGTGTTATGATGAACATGAGTATGCATATATCAGTTCTTGTCCTGGCTCTCATTACTTAAGGACATATACCTAGTAATGGAATTGCTGGGTCAAATGGTATTTCTAATTCCAACTTTTGGAGGAATCACCATACTACTTTCCACAGTGGTTGTATCATTTGACAGTCCCACCAGCAGTGTATGAAAGTCCCAAGCTCTCCACATCTTTGCCAGCATATGTTATTTTCTGTCTTGTTGAACTTTTCTGCTAGTGTTGGGGCAAGATGGTATCTCATTGTTTTGATTTTCATCTCTCTAGTGGCTAATGATTGTGAACATTTCTTCATATGTTTGTTGGCTGCCTGAATATCCTCTTTGGTGAAGTGTCTATTCATGTCTTCTGACCATTTTTAAGTTGGATTATTTGTCTTTTGGTTATTGGAGTGTTGGAGTTTTCTATAAATTCTAGCAATAAGTTCTTTATCAGGTATGTCATTTCCAAGTATGTGTTTCCCCAATCTCTAGGTTCTCTTTTTACTCTTTTGGATAAGTCTTTGGAAGCACATAAAAATTTAATATTTAGAAGATCCCATTCATGTAGTTTATCTTCTGCTGTTTGTGCATTTTGGATTATGCATGATTGTCTATTTATGCCATTTATTAAAATAAAAAAAAAATGCACTGGCATTGAGTTGGTTCCAACTCATCACGACCCCTCCTTGGGTTTCCAAGGTGGCATCACTACAGAAGTAGATTGTCCAGTCTTACTTCTGAGGAGTGGCTGGTGGGTTTGAACTGACAGCTTTCTGGTTAGCAGTCAAATACCTTAGGTACTACACCACTAGAACTCCCATGCCATTTATTAGGGCCCCTAAATTTGCCCCTAGTTTTTCCTTGAGGAACTTTATAGTGTTGGGTTTCACATTTATGTCTTTGGTCCATTTGGAGTTAGTTTTTGTGTATGGTGTGAGGTACAGATCTTGTTTCATTTCTCTGAAAATGAATATCCAGGTTTGCCAGCACCATTTATTAAGCAAACATTCTCTTCCCATTTAATGGATTTTTGCCCTTTGTCAAAGATCACCTGACTATAGGTCGATGGTTCTATTTCTGGGTTCTCAATTCTATTCCATTGGTCTATGTGTCTGTCATTGTACCAATAGCAGGCAGTTTTGACTACTGTGGCTGTATAGTAGGTTTTGAGATCCGGCAGTGTGAGATCTCCTACTTTGTTCTTCTTCTTCAATAGTGCTTTGCTTATCCTAGGTCTCTTTCCTTTCCATATAAAGTTAGTGATTGATTTT
>NW_006921606.1:4797475-4799128 GCF_000298275.1 Orycteropus afer afer
CTTTGTTTTATTTATATGCTGGATGACGTTGATTGTTTATCTAATGGTGAGCCATTTTCTTGATATGTTGCAGTCTATTGGATAGGATTTTGTTAAAGATTTTTGCATCTACATTCATGAGGAATATTGGTCTGTGGGTTTCTTTTTGAGTGACGTTTCTGTCTGGTTTTGGTGTCAAGGTTTTCCTTTCTTCATAAAATGAGTTAGAGAGGATTCCATCCTTTTCTGTGTTTTGGAATAGTTTGGGTAGGATTGATGTCATTTCTTCTCAATATTTGGTAGAATTCTACAGTTAAGCCGTCTGGGTGAGGATTTTGTTGTTGTTGTTGTTGTTGTTGGCAATTTTTTGATGACCTGTTCAATTTCTTCTTTTGTTATGGATCTGTTCAACTTTTTCACATCAGTCTGTGTTAGTTTAGGTAAGTGGTTTGTTTCTAGAAATCTGTCAATTTCTTCCAGATTTTCAAATTTGTTGGAGTACAGTTCTTCATAGTATCAGTTGGTTCTGTTGTGATGTCACACATTTTGTTTCTTACTCGTATTATCTGTATTGTCCCCCTCTTTTCCTTTATTAAATTTGCCAGTGGTTTGTTCAATTTTATTGATTTTTTCAAAAAACCATTCTAGTCTTCTTGATTTTATCTGTTGTCTTTCTATTTTCTGTTTCATTGATTTCTGCTCAAATCTTTATGATTTCCTTTCTTCTGGTGACTGTAGGCTTTTCTTGCTGTTCTTCTTCTAATTGGTGGAGATGTTGATTTAAAGTGTTGATTTGGGCTCGCTCTTCTATTTTGATGTATGCATTTATTGCTATAAATTGGCCTCTGATCACCGTTTTTGCTGTGTCCCAAAATTTTGATATGTAGTGTTTTCATTCTCATTTGATTCAAGGAACATTTGAATTTCATTTTTTTATTTATTCTCTTACCCAGTCTTTCTTAAGGAGGATGTTGTTCAGTTCCCATCTGTTTACTGTGGAGTCATCTATTTGCTTTTTCAGCTCTTTTAAAGTCTGATTTATGTATTATGGGGCTCTTTCATTGGGTCCATAGATATTTATTATGGTGATATATTCTTGTTCACTTGATCCTTTAATCATTATATAATGTCCTTCCTTATCTCATATGGTGATTTTTGTCTTAATGTCAATTTGATCAGTAATTAATATTGCCACTCCTGCTCTTTTACGGTTGCCATTTGCTAGATATATCTTTATCCATCCTTTGATTTTTAGTCTATTTTTGTCTTTATCTCTAAGGTGTTTCTCTTGTAGACAGCATATTGATGGGTTTTGTTTTCTTATCCAATCTGCAGCTCTCCATCTCTTGGATAGTGTTTTTAATCCATTGACAGACAGTGTAATTATTGACAAGTATGAATTGGTTGCTGTCATTTTGTTACGTGTTTTTTCATGATGTCCCTGGTTTCTTTGTTTCATATTTTTTTCTGACTGAACTCATTATGTTTATGAATTGTGTTATCATTTCCTTTGTTGTTGTTGTTTTAATATTTGCTGAATATTTTTGCTTGTCCTTTTTTTTTTATCATGATATGAAGGTTTATCATTTTTCTTTGAAGTTACCCTGTGATTTATAATTTTCTCCCTGAGATTAGAACAGTCTATTCTATCTTGCAAGACTCTTGACTTCCTCA
>NW_006921606.1:4804076-4806040 GCF_000298275.1 Orycteropus afer afer
TTTGTGTGGACTGTGATTGTCTGTTGTTTCTGAGGCATCGGGACATTGTTGAATTTAGATCTCTGTTAACTGTTTATGAAGAGCAGCCAAGGGTGGTTCAGACTCTTCTTGGTGGTTTTTTATTTTTGGCCCATTGCTTTTCAGTCTTGTAGGCCCTGCGTGTCCTTAGGGTTGCACCAGTTGGGAATTCTCAAGCTGCCTGTACTGTCAGGGTCACTCAGTTTGCTGTCAGACCGCAGCTCCGTATGTCTCCTTTTTTTGGAATTTTCACGCAAATTCTTCTGCTAGTTGGGGTTCAGTCCACTTCTGTATCCTTCCCTTCAAGGCTCAGGGGTCCAATATTATCTTCTGTGTCTGTGTTAATTGGCTTCCATTTTCTTTGTTGAAGAAGGTCTGTGCAGTCCTTCTTCCTAGTCCGCCATCTTGCCGGAACTCTATTCTTACAATTTGGAGGCTTTAAGTCCAAGTTCAAAGTGCCAGCTTCTAGGGGCTGGGTGAAAGCCCCTCAACCTTGGAGTCCAGCTCTGCCTCCTGCTCTTGGCCTACTGGATCTAGAAGCATTTCTTCACTCAGACAGCTGCTGACTGCTGAGGCTGACAAGTCTGAGGGTTGACAAGTAAAAAGGCACAGTCCCAGTGTTACCAAACCACATGGCAGGCCATTAAGTTAGGTCCATATTAAGTCCCAAGGTTGGCAGACTATAGCAGGCTGCTGAGCAATGACGGCTACATGTGGGGTCCAAGTGTGCCATAGGCTAGAGACCATTCCCAAGGCTACTCTTTTTATACAGGAATCAGACCACATCCCAAAGGCAGCTACTCAGCTGCTTGTGGTAGATCCCACCATGGAGATGATTGCCAATCTCATCATGGGGAGTAATTACCACTAGCTGCCCAGCCACTCTACCAGGCCCAGCCAAGTTGACACACAAACATAACTACCACAATTCCACCCCTTGTCAACTTGGCATCTGTATAGATCTTCATTGGGTGGCATCTGTATAGGTCTTCTCACTGGGTGGCTCCAGTCCCCTAGTTCCTGTAAGTGGCAACCTCATCCCCTTGGCCTGGTGGGCCCTGTTCCTCTCCCTCTTGGGCATGGCAGCCCGGCCCCCTCATTCTTGGGCAGTGGCTATAGCTCCATCCCACTGACTCACATGAACGAGCAGCCCCACAACTCCAGAACCAAGTTGGTGAAGTCCTGGCCTTTTGAAACCTAGGGGGCTGTGATCATTCCACCTCCAAAGGCCATGGTCCTACCCTTTCAGGCTGAGGCAGCTCTGCTTCTGTTTCCTTGGTCTCCTCTTCTGCCGATTAATGCCCAAGGGCAACCCACTTCAAGAATCTTCTTGCCCCGAAGGACATTTAGCTTTCTTGCTCTGTGGGCTGGCCAACCTTTTACTCCATTTCAAGCTGGTCTTTTCTACCAATTAATGCCCGAAGGCCACCCATTCAGCCAGTAAGCTGCCTAAACAAAGGCATCAAGCTTTCACCTCCCTGGGCTGGTAAGGCTGTCGCTGTCTCACACAGATTTTCTTGACTCTACTACTGCCATCTCTCATGCCAGTCTCTGGGCTCTGCTCCTGCTTTCTCTCATGCCAGTCTCTTGCTCTGCTTCTGGCATCTCTCATGCCGTGTGCTGGAGTCTCTCTGCCAGGGTCTCATGTCAATGACACACTCCACTCCTATTTCCACATTTTAGGTATCTGTCAGAGCAGCACCCCACTCTCTTGGTACCAAATTCTGTTCCAGTTACCTAGTGCCTCTCTGACAAGAATATACCATAAATGGGATGGCCTTAACAAACAGGAGTTTATTCTTACAATTTGGAGGCTTTAAGTCCAAGTTCAAAATGCCAGGCTCTAAGGGCTGGGTGAAAGCCCCTCAACCTTGGGGTCCAGTTCTGCCTCTTGCTCCTGGCCCACTTGAGCTAGAGGCATTTCTTCACTCAGACAGCTACTGGCT
>NW_006921606.1:4807258-4819568 GCF_000298275.1 Orycteropus afer afer
CAATTGAATAACTGTCAAAACAGTAAAAGTAAATGGACAAAAAATACACCATGTAATCACACAGGAGCAGTAGCCAAAAAAAAGAAATATGGGGGGGGGGGAAGAAATGAAAAACAAAAACACCATAATGTCTGGGGAGAGGGCAGTAAGAGGAAAAAGGCAGAGAAGGATAATAATGAAGAAAAAAATGGAAAAAACACAAAAAGAAAAAATAAGGAATGGGTTTAACCAAAAGAAAGGAAAAAAAATTGAAACCAGGAGCAGGGAAAAGAGAAAAAGCTGAAAACTAAAACCTAGGAAGGGAAGAATAAAGAATAATAATATAAAGGACAAAAGTAATAATAATAATAATAGTAGTTTGAAAACAGACAACAACAAACAAAATAAAATAAATAAATAAATAAATAAAAAGAAAAAGAATTTGGTGTAGGACAGCCAGGCTCCTTCTGAGCACACAGACTGGGAAAGAATTCCTCCCGACCCAGAAGGTGGGTGGGAGTGACTGCTGGCTGAACCTCTGTTCACCAAGAGGGTGCGGGGTATAAGGGTAACAAGGGGAATGTTGTACCTTTCCATTCGTCAATGTCCGGAATGTCCTTGTGGTTCCCGGCAAGTGGAGCCTGCTCTAATTCCCTGGAATCTGGGAGAATGCTGTTGCTTTAAATATCCAAAATGATCAAACCACTTGTAAACATTCAAAATGGTTGTGCCTTTTGGATAGGCAAAAGTCCTCAGCTCAGCCCACCTTCCTCTTTGTTGCTTCCCCTTTTATTCACCAGCCACCAGAGCAGTCCTCTGTCCAATCCCTGGCTATCAGGGCTGAATTTTAGGTTAATTCTTAGTTCCTAACACCACTCAGCAGTATCCAAACTGTCTGTGCCACAAGATCACTGCCAGACTGCAGCTCTGTATGTCTCCTTTTTTGGTGTTTTCATGCAAATTCTTCTGCTAGTTGGAGTTTCGTCCACTTTTATATCCTTCCCTTCAAAGCTTAGGGGTCCAGGATTATCTTCTGTATCTGTGTTGACTGGTTTCCCTTTTCTTTGTTGAAGAAGGTCTGTGCAGTCTTTCTGCCTATTCTCACTGGAACTCCCCCAGTTCTTAAGGAGGGTGTTGTTCAGTTTCCATGTGTTTGCTCCTTTTCCATTGATCTTCCTATGTTGATTTCTAATTTTATAGCATTGTGATCTGAGAAGATGCTTTGCAGTATTTCAATGTTTTTAAATTTATTAAGGCTTGCTTTATGGCCTAACAAATGATCTATCATGGAGAATGTTCCATGAAACTGGAAAAGAATGTATATTGTGCTGTTTTTGGGTGAAGTGCTCTGTAGATGTCTATAAGGTCAAGTTGATGGATTGTATTGTTTAGCTCTTCTGCGTCTTTGTTGACTTTCTTTCCAGTTGTCCTATCTGTGATTGAAAGTGGTGTATTAAAGTCTCCTATGACTGTGGAGTCATCTATTTGCCTTTCCAGTTCTGTTAAAGTCTGATTTATGTACTTTGGGGCTCTTTCATTGGGTCCATAGATATTTATTGTGGTTATATCTTCTTGTTCAATTGATACTTTAATCATTATATAATGAGCTTCCTTGACTCTTAAGGTGGTTTTTGTCTTAAAGTCAGTTTTATCAGAAATTAATATTGCCACTCCTGTTCTTTTTTGGTTGCCATTTGCTTGATGTATCTTTTTCCATACTTTCATTTTTAGTCTATTTTTGACTTTGTCTCTAAGCTGTGACTCTTGTAGATGGCTTAAGGATGGGTTATGTTTTCTTATCCAGTCTGCAACTCTCCGTCTCTTGAGTTGTGCATTTAGTCCATTGACATTCAGTGCAATTATCGACAAGTATTATTTGGTTGCTGTCATTTTGTTATGTGTTTTTTCATGGCATTCCTGATTTTTTTGTTCCATATAATTTTTCTGTGCTGAGCTCATTATGTTCATGAATCATGTTATCCTTTCTCTTGTTGCTATTGTTTTAGTATTTACTAAATATTTGTGCTTGTTCTCTTTTTCACTGTGATGTGAAGGTTCATCATTTTTCTTCAAGGTTACCCTCTGATTTACAATTTTCTTCTCGAGTTTAGAACAGTCCATTCTGTCTTTCAACTCTCTTGACTTCCTCACCATTTGGAGGTTCTGTAACTACACCGTTTTTCCTTCTTTTGGTTTGTAGTTGTCCTCCTTTGCCAATTGATGTCTCTGGTTCCCTGTTTACAATCTCTAAGCTTATTTTACTTTGGATACTTCCGTAGCTGTGTTGGTTTCTGGGTTGTGTCATCTTGTGTATTAATGGTTGGTTGTTGTTTGCTATTATTGGTTCTCCATTCAAAAGACTCCCTTTAGTATCTCTTGTATGGTTGGTCTAGTTTTAACAAATTCCCTTAATTTCTGTTTCTCTGTAAATGTCCTAATTTCACCATCATATTTAAGGGACAACTTTGCTGGGTATATAGTTCTTGCTTGGAAATTTTTCTCTTTCAGGATTTTATATATACCATCCCTTTGTCTTCTCACTTGTGTGGTTTCTGCTGAGAAATAAGAACTTATTCTTATTGGTAGTCCTTTGTAGTTAACTTTTCATTTTTCCCATGCTACTATCTGGATTCTTTTTTTGTCTTTGGATTTGATGAGTTTGATGATATGTCTTGATGATTTTCTTTTGAGATCTGTCCTGTTTGGGGTTTGTTGGACTACTTGAATGGATATAATCTCATCTTTCATCATGTCAGGGAAGTTCTCTTCCAAGAAATCTTGGATAATTTTCTCAAAGGTTTTCTTTTTCTCTTCCTGTTCTGGAATTCCACTTACATGTAGTTTATTCCTTTTGATGATCTCCCACAAGAACCTTAGGCTTTCTTCATTTTGTTTTGACCTTTTTTGTCTGATTGATCTTTTTCCAAGAAGTATTCAGGTATTTGTCTTTGATCTCATTAATTCTATCTTCCATTGTTTGGATTCTGCTCCTTTGCCCTTTCAATATGTTATCTATTTCTGAAAATTTAGTATTAATCTTTTGGATTTCTGTGTGTAGATTTTTTATCATTTCTAATTTTTCATTTATGTTTTGTTCTTGTATTTTCTTCCAAAATCGTTCCAGGGTTTTATCTGTGTTTTCCTTAATTTTGTCAGTGTTTTTTACTTGATCTGTCTCTCAGTCATTTGAAAAGATGCTAGTATAATCCTTTTGAGTTCCTTATTTGGGAGTTCCAATGCTGCTTCTTACTCAGGGATATTTTCTGGGTCTGTTTCCTGCTCCCTTGTTTGTACTACTTTATCTTACTTTGTGTGGACTGTGATGGTCTGTTGTCTCCAAAACATTGTGTCGTAGTTGTATTTAGATCTCTGTTAACTATTTGTGAAGAGCAGTTAAGGGTGAGTCAGGCTTTCTTTGGTGGTCATTTATCATTAGCCAGTTAGTGGAGAAGGAAGTGGTGACTTTCAACAAGAAAGTGGAGCTGCAGGAGGTGCAGGTGTGGTTGTGTCATATGGCATGTTGCTGTCTGCAACTCAATTAGACAAAATTGACAATTGAAAATGCATCAAAAAAATTAAAGCATGTGGACAAAAAGCACACTGCAGAAACACACAGGAAAAATCACCAAAAAAAGACAAACAAAACAAAACAAAAACCACACAATATCTGGGGGTAGGCAATAAAAGAGGTAGAGTAGGAGATTAATGAAGAAAAACATGGGAAAAATGGAAAAAGAAAGACAAATAATTGGAGGACCATGAGACAGAAAAAAATGGGAAGCAGCAACATGGAAGATATAAAAAGCTGAAAACTAGAACTTGGGAAAGGAAGAATAAAAAGTAATAACAAAAAGGACAGTAATAATAATAATTTTAAAACAGACAAAAACTAACAAACTTATACCTGGGATGGAATTCCTGCCAGCCCAGAAGGTGGGTGGGAGTGAGGGATAGCTTCACCTCTGTTCACCAAGAGTGTGTGGGATATAAGATTAACAAGGGGAATATCGTACCTTTCCAGTTGTTCATGTCCAGGATGTCCTTGAAGTCTCCAGCAAGTGGAACCTGTTCTTTGTTCCCTGGAATCTGAGAGAATGCTTTCACTTTAAATATCCAAAATGATTGAACTGGTTGTAAACATTCAAAATGGCCACACCCTCCAGACAGCCAAAAAAAGTCCATGCCTCAGCCCATTTCCCTCTTCGCTGCTTCCCCTTTTATTCACCAGCCACCAGTGCAGTCCTCCATGCAGCCGCTGGCTAGCAGGGCCAATTTTTAGGTTAATTCTTAGGTCCTAACACCATGTGGCAATATCCAAGCTGTCCATGCTGTCAGGATCATGATCTCACAGCTCCATATGTCTCCCTTTTTGGTGTTTTTGTTTTCATGCAAGTTCTTCTACTAGTTGGAGTTTAGTCCACTTCTGTATCCTTCATTTCAAATCTCAGGGCTGCAGGGCTATCTTCTCTATCTATGTCAATTGGTTCCCCTTTTCTTTGTTGAAGAGAGTCTGTGTAGTTTGTCTTCCTATTCTGCCATCTTTAAGCCTAGTCTTTAAATCATTTTGAGTTTTGTTCTATATTTTTCTCCCACTGTTTCTGGGACCTCTTGTGATCCCTTTCAGATCAGTCAGCAGTGATAGCCAAGCACCATCTAGTTCTTCTGGTCTCAGGGTTGTGGAGTCTAGGGTTCACATGTTCCATTATTCTTTTGAACTATTTGTTTCCTTGCATCTTTGATTGTCTTCACTCTTCTTTTCTCTGGCTGGGGAGATACCAATAGTTGCACCTTAGATGGCTACTCATAAATTTTGAAGACCCCAGCCACTACTCACCAAAATATGATGTAGAATATTGTCTTTGTGGACCGAGTTATGCCAATTGAATTTAGTGTTCCCAGAGACTATAGTCCTGAGCCTCTGTGCCCAGTGACTCCTTCCCTCATGGTGTTTGGTCATGGCTATTTTAATAATTTTTTACCCCATATGCTCTGCTATATTCATAGATATCTTTGTAGCACATATAAATACATAAATAGACATAAACTCACTTCCATTGAGTCAATTCCAACTTATAGTGACCCCCTTTGGGTTCCCAAGACTGTAAATCTTTATGGAAGTAGATAGCCTCATCTTCCTCCTGTGGAGTAGCTGATGGGTTTGAAATACTGAACTTCTGGTTAGCAGGCAAATGCCTTACCCACTACACCACCAGAGATACCGCTATCAAACTTATATATATATATTGTTGTTGTTATGTGCCGTCGAGTTGGACCCAACTCATAGCGACCCCTCCTTGGGTTTCCGAGGCGTTATCACTATGGAAGTAGATTGCCCAACCTTCCTTCTGAGGAGTGGTGGGTTTGAACCACCAGCCTTCTGGTTAGCAGTCAAGTGCCTTAGGTACTATGCTACCAGAGCTCCCATATATATATATTTATGTATATATATATATGTGTATATATATATATGTGTATATATGTATATATATATATTCATGAATATAGTCCCATTTGCCTTCCCAATCCTGTTCAGCTTACATGCCCATATGTGTTTCCACTTGTAGATTATTATTATTATTACTGTTATTTTAGGATTGTGTTTGTAATAGTATTCATCTTTGTTGCCTTTAACTCTTGTGCTTCTCCCTGCATCTTCTTTTGCCTTGATCATTTTGTACTGACCTCCCCCTTTCTGTATATTGCCTTTCCCTTCACCCAAGTTAATACATACCTGCCCTCTAGTTAGTGATTTCCCCTCCCTTCCCCTCCCATCCTTGGTTAACTTTAAGTAATGTTTCTTTCTGTTAGTAAATTTTTTCTTGACTTTTTATGCTGCTGCTTCATACAATATTTGTCCTTTTGTGATTGACTAATTTCACTCAGGATAATGTCCTCTGGGTTTACGTATGTTATAAGGTATTTCAGAGATTCATCATTATTCTTTGACATTGCATAGTATTCCATGGTGTGTATGTACCATAGTTTGTTGATCCATTTATCTGTTGATGGGCATTTAGGTTGTCTTCATCTTTTGCTGTTGTGAATAATGCTGTGATGAACACGGTTGTGCACATACCTGTTTCTGTCATGGCTCTTATTTCTCTAGGATATATACCTGTAGTGAGATGGCTGTATCATATGGTATTTCTATTTCCAGCTTTTTAAGAATTTCGCCATACCATTTTCCACAGTAGTTGCATCATTTTACAGTCCCACCAGCAGTATATGAGGGTTTCCAGTCTTTCCACAGTCTTACCAGCATTTGTTGTTTTCTGTACTTGGCTATTAGTCTGTTAGTGCTGGGGTGGGATTATATCTCATTGTTGGTTTGACTTTACATCACTGTAATGGCTAATGATTATGAACATTTCTTCATGTGTTTGTTAGGTGCCTGAATGTCTTCTTAGTGAAGTGTCTGCTCATGTTCTCTGTCCATTTTTCATTTGGATTATTGCTCTTTTTGTTGTTGAGGTGTTGAAGTTTTTTCTAAATTTTAGAGATTAGTCCTTTGCCGTATATATCACTGCCAATACATATTACTGCCAAAATGTCTTTCTCTGTTTGTAGGTTCTCTTTTTACTATTTTGGTGAAGTCCTTTGATGCACATAAATGTTTAAATTTTAGAAGGTGCCAATCATGTAGTTGGTCTTCTACTGTTTGTGGATTTTTAGTTTTGCTTGATAGTGTATTTATGCCATGTATTAGGACCCCTAAATTTGCCTGTTTGTTTTCTTTGATTATGTTTTGGGGTTTTACATTAAGGTCTTTCATCCATCTTGAGTTGGTTTTGTATATGGTGTGAGATACAGATCCTGTTTCATTTGACTGCAAATGTATATCCAGTTTTGCCAGCACCATTTGTTAGAGAGACTATCTCTTCCCACGTTTTTGTGTTTTTGCCCTTGGTCAGAAGATCAACTGTCCATATATGAATGGATTTACTTCCGCTTTCTCAATTCTTTCCATTAGTCTATGTATCTGTCATTGTACCAGTACCAGGCTGCTTTTACTATTGTGGCTGCAGACTAGGTTTTAAAATTAGGGAATGTGAGGCCTCCTACTTTGTTCTTCTTTAGTGTTACTTTACTTATCTGTGGTCTCTTTCCTTTCCATATTAAATAAATAAAGAAAGAAATACATGAATAAAACCCAAACTCATTGCTGTCAAGTCAGTTCAACTCATAGTGACCCCTCCTTGGGTTTCCAAGGTGGTATCTCTATGAAAGTAGATTGCCCAGTCTTCCTTCCAAGGAGTGGCTGGTGGGATTGAACCACCAGATTTCTGGTTAGCAGTCAAATGCCTTAGGCACTATGCCACAATTAGTGAATGATTTTTCCATGTCCTTAAAAAATGTTGATGGAATCAGGATCAGGATTGCATTGAATGCATACATTGTTTTGGGTATTTGAAATGAAATGGAACAAATAAAGATCAATATCCTAGGTATTAGTGAGCTGAAATGGACTGGCTTTGGCCATTTTGAATCAGACAATCATATGATCTACTATGCCGAGAATGACAAATTGAAGAGGTATGGTATGGCATTCATCGTCACAAAAAATGTTTCAAGATTTATCCTGAGATACAATGCTGTCAGTGATAGGCAAATATCCATATGCTTTTAGGAAGGACCAGTTAACACATCTATTGTCCAAATTTACATACCAGCAACCAAAGCCAAAGATGAGGAATTTGAAGATATTTACCAACTTCTGCAGTCTAAAATTGACCAAACATGCAGTCAAAATGTATTGATAATTGCTGATGGTTTCAATGCAAAAATTGGAAGCAAAGAAGAATGGGTGGTTGGAAGATATGGCCTTGGTGATAGAAATGACACAGAAGATTGCATGATAGAATTTTGTCAGAACAATGACTTATTCAACAATGTAAACAGTGGCTATGCACATGGGCCCCACCAGATGGAATACACAGAAATGAGATCAAATACATCTGTGGAAAGAGGCAATGAAGAAGCTTAATATTTTCAGCCAAGACAAATTCAGGAGCTGACTGTAGAACAGACCATCAATTGTTCATATGCAAGTTCAAGTTGAAGCTGAAGACAATTAAAAGAAATCAAGGAAAGGCAAAATATGACCTTGATTATATCCCACCTGAATTTAGAGACCATTGAAGAGTAGATTTGGTGCATTGAACACCAATGACTGAGAGCCAGATGAATTATGGGATGCCATCAAAAACATCATCCATGAAGAAAGCGGAAGGTAATTTAAAAGATGGGAAAGGAAGAAAACAACAAAATAGATGTCAGAACAGATTCTGAAACTTGCTCTTGAATGGAGAGTAGCTAAAGCAGTTGGAAGAAGTGACAAGATAAAAGAGCTGAATAGAAGATTTCAAAGAGTAGCTCAAGAAGTCAAAGTCAGTAATGAAATGTGCAAAAAACTGGAGGTAGAAAACCAAAAGGGAAGAACACACTCAGCATTTCTCAAGCTGAAAGAATTGAGAAAAAATTCAGCCTCAAGTTGATATATTGAAAGATTCTATGGGCACAATACTGAATAATGCATGACACATCAAAAGAAAATGAAAGGCATACACAGAGTCATTGCACCAAAAAGAATTGGTTGATGGTCATCTATTTCAGGAAGTGGCAAATGATGAAGAACTAATGGTACTGAAGGAAGAAGTTGAAGATGCACTGAAGGAATTGGCAACAAAGAAGTCTCCACAAATTGATGAAATACCCATTTACATCTTTCAGCAAACAGGTGTTGTGCTGGAGGCACTTACTTGTCTATGCCAAGGAATTTGGAAGACAGCCACCTGGCCAACTGACTGGAAGAGATCTGTGGTTGTATCCATTCCAAAGAAAGGGGATCCAACAGAATGTGGATGTTATTAAACAATATCATTAATATCACACGCAAGTAAAATTTTGCTGAAGGTAATTAAAAAATGGTTGCAGCAGTACATTGACAGGGAACATCCAGAAACACAAGGTGAATTCAGAAGAGGTTGTGGAACAAGGCATATCTTGATGATGTCAGATGGATCTTGACTGAAAGTAAAGAATACCAGGGAGATATTTGCTTGTGTTTTATTGACTATGCAAAGGCATTTGACTATACAGATCATAACAAATTATGGATAACATTTGAGGAGAATAGGAATTCCAGAACACTTAATTGTGCTCATAAGGGTCTGTACATAAATGAGGAGGCTGTCATTCGGACAGAACAAGGGCATAGGGAAACTGGATGGTTTAAAATCAAGGAGTGTGTCAGGGTTGTATCCTTTCACTATACTTATGCAATCTATGCTGAGCAAGTAATCCGAGAAGCTGGATAATATGAAAAGGAATGTGGCATCAGGATTGGAATGGGGCTCATTAACCTGTGATGTGCAGATGACAGAAATTTGCTTGCTAAAAGTGAAGATAACTTGAAGCACTTACTGCTGAAGATTAAAGACTACAGTCTGCAGTATGGTTTTTACCTCAACATAAAGAAAACAGAAATCCTCACAACTGGACCAAAAAGCAGCAGCATGATAAATGGAGAAAAGATTGAAGTTGTCAAAGATTTCCTATTACTTGGTTCCATAGTCAACATCAATGGAAGCAGCAGCCAAGAAATCAGACAACATATTGCACTGGGCAGATCTGCTGCAAAAGACCTCTTTAAAGTGCTGAAGAGCAAAGATGTCTGTTGTTGTTGTTATGTGCCGTCAAGTTGGACCCGACTCATAGCGAGCCCTCCTTTGGTTGCCAAGGCAGTATCACTATGGAAGTAGATTGCCCAACCTTCCTTCTGAGGAGTGGTTGAAGACTAGATGTGTTTAACACAAGCCATGGTATTTTTAGTAGCCTCATTGTTGTTGTTGTTATGTGCTGTGGAGTCGGCCCGACTCATAGCGGCCCCTCCTTAGGTTTCTGAGGTGGTATCACTACAGAGGTAGATTGCCCAACCTTCCTTCTGAGGAGTGGCTGGTGTGTTTGAACTGCCAGCCTTCTGGTTAGCAGTCAAGTGCCTTAGGCACTAAGCTACCGGAGCTCTTTAATAGCCTCATATGCATACAAAAGCCAGACAATGAATAAGAAAGACCAAAGAAGAGTTGATGCTTTTGAGTTGTGGTATTGGCGAAGCATACTTAAAGTACCGTGGACTACCAAAAGAACTAACAAATCTGTCCTGGAAGAAGTGTGGCTGGAATGCTCCTTGGAAGTGAGAATGGCCAGACTTTGTCTCATCTGCTTTGATCATGTTGTCAGAAGGAACTATTCCCTGGAGAAGAATAGGTGCAGGACTGGGCAGTGTTCTGTTGTTTTGTACATAGAGTCACTGTGAGTCAGATAATTTGACAGCACTTAACAACAACAACAACATTGCTTTGGGTAGTAGTGACATTTTCATAATGTTCAGTCTTCCTATCCATGAGCATGGAATGTTCTTCCATTTATAGTTTCTTTAGGTAGTGTTTTATAGTTTTCTTTGTGTAGGTCTTCTGTGTTCTTGGTAAGTACCTTATCTTTTTGCCAACTATTGTAAATGATATTGATTACCTTATTTCCTTTTCAGAGACCTCTTTGCTGGTACAGAGGAATCAACTGATTTTTGTATGTTGATCTTGTATCTTGCCATTATGCTAAATCTTTCGACATTTCCATCAGTTTTCTTGCTGAGTCTCTTGGGTTTTCTATGTATAGGATCATGTCATCTGCAAATAGGGATAGTTTTACTTCTTCCTGGCCAATTTGGGTGCCTTTTATTTCCCTTTCTTGTCTTATTGCCCTGGCTATGACTTCCAAAACAGTTGAACAGAAGTGGTGATAGGAGGCATCCTTGTCTGGTTCGTGTTCGCAAGGGGAATGCTTTCAATATCTCTCCATTAACAATAATGTTGGCTGTTGGTTTTGCATATATGCCCTTTATTATGTGAGAAATTTCTATTCTATTTTATTGTTCTGAGAGGTTTTTTTTTTTTAAATCAGGAATGAGTGTTTGATTTTATCAAATGTCTTTTCTGCATTGATTAATATGATCATGTAGTTCTTTTCTTTTACTTATGTTATGTTGTTGTTGTTGTAGAGCCAGACTGACTCATAACGACCCCTCCTTGGGTTTCTGAGGCAATATCACTACAGAAGTAGATTGTCCAACCTTCTTTCTGAGGAGTGGCTGGTGGGTTTGAACCGCCAGCCTTCTGGTTAGCAGTCAAGTGCCTTAGGCACTATGCTACCAGAACTTCTTTTATGTTATAGATTACATTTATTGTTTTTCTACTATTGAACCCCTATGAGTCAGGTCCAACTCAATGGCACATAACAATAACAACACAACAATATTTAACCATCCTTGCATACCTGGTATGAATCCCACTTGGTCCTGATGTATTATTATTATTATTATTGATATGTTGTTGGATTCTATTGACTACTATCTTGTTAAGAATTTTTGTGTTGATATTCATGAAGAATATTGGTCTTTAATTTTCTTTTTCAGTGATGTCTTTGCCTGGTTTTCGTATCAGGTTAATACTCCCTTCATAGAATGACTTTAGTACTTTTCTGTCCTTTCCTGTGTTCTAAAATAGTTTGAGTAATATTATTGTCAGCTCTTCTCTGAGTGTTTGGTAGAATTCTCCAGTGAAGCCACCACGGCCAGGAATTGTTTTTGTTGGGAGGTCTTTTGTGCAGTGTCTGTTCAAATTTTCTATCTCAGATTGTGTTTGAGTAGGTAGTGTGTTTCTAGAAATTTGTCCATTTCTTCTAGTTTTTAAAGTTTGTTCGAGTAAGCTTTCTCATACTATGTTGTTACTGTCCTTTTTATTTCAGTAGATTATGCTGGGAAATCTCTTGTATTATTTCTTATTCATGTTATTTACATCTTCTTGTTTTCCTTTGTTAAATTTGCCCCTGGTTTGTCAATTTTATTAATCTTTTCAATTAACCAACTTCTAGTCTTGTTAATCTCTCTATGGCTTTTCAGTTTTATTCATTTCTTCTGGAATCTTCATTATTTTCTTTGTTCTGGTGAGTGTAGGCCTTTTTTTTTATGCTGTTCTTTTTTTAATTGTTGGAGTTATGTTACGGTGCTGATTTTCATTCTTTCTTCTTTTTTTGCTGTGTGTGTTTATTGCTATAATCATCCTCAGCACTGCTTTTGGTATGTCCCAAGAATTTTGATATATTGTGTTTTCATTCTCGATTGATTCAATGAATTTATTTTTTTAATTGTGATTTGGGTGAAAATGTACAGAGCAAATTCACTTTCCATACAGCAGTTCACATAAACTTTGCCTCATGACATTGACCACAATTTACCACAATGCAACAGCTCCCCTCCCACTTCCTCCCCATAGTT
>NW_006921606.1:4826119-4846784 GCF_000298275.1 Orycteropus afer afer
TTGATTCAGGCTCTTCTTTTTTTTTTTTTTTATTTTATTTTATTTTATCATTGGCCCATTGGTGGAGAAGGAAATATTGGTTCATGCTCAGTAAGTGAAGTTGCAGGAGGTGTGGGTGTTGTTGTGTCTTATGGAACTGTTGCTGTCTCCCACTGAGTTAGACAAAAATTAGAATTGAATAATAATCAAAAAACTAAAAGCACATGGACAAAAAAACACACCATGTAATCACACAGGAAGAGTAACCAAAACAAGAAGGGGAAAAGAAGAAAAAAGCCCAAGAAAACCTGCAATATCCGCAGATAGGGCACTAATTGAGGAAAAGTATATAAGGGGAATAATGAAGAAAAAAAAATGGGAAAAATGTGAAAAGAAAAACAAGGAATAGGGTTAACAATGAGAAAAAAAGGGGAAAACAAATTAAATAAAAGAAAAAAGTTCCACCAGGAACAGGGAAAAGAAAAAAAAACTGATAACTAGTACCGGGGATGGGAAGAATAAAGAATAATAGTAAAAAGGACAAAAGTACTACTACTAATAGTAGTTTTAATACAGACATATACAAGCAAACTAAACACCAGAATAAAGAATGAGAAAAAGAAAAAATAAAAATAAAAAAAGAGGAAAAAAATCAGTGGAGGACAGGGCAGGGCTCCCAGGCTCCGTCTGAGCACACAGACTGGTGTGGAGTTCCTGTGGGCCCAGAATGTGGGTTGGAGTGTGAGATGGTGCACACCTCCATTCACCAAGCGGGTGTAGGGTATAAGAGTAACAAGGGGAATGTTGCACCTTTTCAGTTGTTCAGGTCTGGAGTTTCCTTGGGTTTGCTGGCAAGCAGAACCTGTTCTTAAGCCCCTGGGATCTGGGAGAGCACTGTTTCTTTAAATATCCAAAATGGTCAAACCGCTTGTAAACATTCAAAATTGTAGCATTCTCTGGATAGGCAAATGTCCACAGCTCAGCCCGCCTTTCCCTTTGCCTTCTCCGTTTATTCCCCAGCCACCAGAGCAGTCCTCCATGCAGTCCCTGGCTAGCAGAGCTGATTTTTAGGTTAATTCCTAGGTCTTACCACCACTCGGCACTCTCCAAGCTGTCTGTGCCATCAGGATCGCTGCCAGACTGCAACTCTCTACGTCTCCTTTGTTGGTATTTTCATGCAAATTAGTCTGCTAGTTGGGGTTTAGTCCACTTGCATATCCTTCCCTTCAAGGCTCAGGGGTCCAGAATTATCTTTTGTGTCTGTGTTAATTTGTTTCCCTTTTCTTTGTTGAAGAGGTTCTGTACAGTCTTTCTGCCTAATCCGCCATCTTACCGGATCCTCTCTCAATGAATTTTTTAATTACAATTTTTGTTCCTTTTCTTACCCAGTAGTTTTGAAGCAAGGTGCTATTTAGTTTCTGTGTAGTCAGTTTTCTTCCCTTGATTTTCCTGTTGTTGATTTCATGTTTGCAAGGGGAATGCTTTCAGATCATGATACTCTTAGATGATGCTCTGTAGTATTTTGATGTTTTTAAATTTAATGAGGCTTGCTTTGTGGCATAGCATGTGTTGTATTCTGGAGAATATTCTGTGTGCACTGGAATAGAATTTATATTGTACTGTTTTTGGGTGTAGTGTTGTGTGTGTGTGTGTGTATGGGAGCTCTGGTAGCATAGTGGGTAAGACACTTGACTGCTAACCAGAGGGCTGGCGGTTCAAACCCACCAGCCACTCCTCGGAAGGAAGATGGGGCAATCTACTTCCATAGTGATACTGCCTCGGAAACCCAAGGAGGGGTCGCTATGAGTTGGGTTTGACTCGACGGCACATAACAACAACAGCTATTATTGTAGAATCATCTATTTATATTTTCAATTCTGTTGAAGTTTGATTTATGTATTTTTGGGCTTTTTCACTGGGTGCAAAGTTATTTATTATGGCTATATCCACTTATTCAATTGACTCTTTAATCAATATATAATGTCTTTCCTTGTTTCCTTTGCTGTTTTTTGCCTTAAAGTGTTTTTCATCAGAAGTTAATATTACCACTCCTGTTCTTTTTTGGTTAGCATTTGCTTAAATATTTTTCTCTATCGTTTGATTTTTAGTTTATGTTTTGTCTTTGTGTTTAAGGTGTGTCTCTTATAGGGAGCATATTCATGGGTAATTGTTTCTTATCCATTCTCATACTTACCATCTATCTCTTGACTGGTGTACTTAATCCATTCACATTCAGTGTTATTATTGATAGGTATGAATTTACTGCTACCAATTTGCTGTTTGTGTGTGTGTGTGTGTGTGTGTGGTATTGATCATTTATGTGTTCAATATATTTTTCTGTGCTCTGGTAGCATAGTGCCTAAGGCATTTGACTGCTAACCCAAAGTCTGGCGGTTCAAACCCACCAGCCACTCCTCAGAAGGAAGATTGTGTAATCTACTTCTGTAATGATACTGCCTCAGAACCCCAAGGAGGGGTCATTATGGGTCAGATCCGACTTGATGGCAGTGAGAGTTTTTTTAAGCTCATTTTGTTTATGGATTATGTTATCATTTCCTTAATTTCTATTGTTTTAGTGTTTACTGAAACACTTGCTCTGGAACAGACTAGCTAAAGCAATAGGAAGAAATGATTAAATGAAAGAGCTGAACAGAAGATTTCTAAGGATGGCTCAAGCAGACAAAATAAAGTATTATAATGAAATGTATAGAGGCTTGGAATTAGAAAACCAAAAGGGAAGAACACGCTCTGCATTTCTTAGTCTGAAAGAACTTCTTCTTTCAATATAATTTCTTCTTTTTTAACTGTACTTTGAGGGTACCCTATAATTTATTATCTTCACAAGTTTGAAACATTATCTTTTATGTCTTGATATTGTCTTGACTTCCTCACCCTTGGGAGGTTCTGTAACTATATCATTTATCCCCCTTTAGCTTTGCAATGATAATAATTTACAAATTGACATCTCTGATTCCCTATTTTAAGTTTTGTTGTTATTGTTGTTGTTAGGTGCTGTTGAATTGATTCTGACTCATAGTGACCCTTTGTACACAAGAATGAAACCCTACCTGGTCCTGCAGCATCCTCATCCAATATTTGCTGTGCTTCAGCCCATTGTTGCAGCCACTGTATAAGTCCATCTTGTTGAGGATCCTCTCCTTTTTCTCTCACCCTCCACTTTACCAAGCATGATATCTTTCTCCAGGGACTGGTCCCTTCTGAAATTATAGGTGACAATGACAAAGTAGGTGAGACAAAGTCTGGCCATTCTCTCTTCGAAGGAACATTCTGGCTGTATTTCTTCTTCAAGGACAGATTTGTTCATTCTTCTGGAAGTCCACAGTATTTTCAGTATTCTTCGCCAACACTGCATTTCAAAAGCATCAGGTCTTCTTCAGTCCTCCTTATTCATTTTCCAGCTTTCACACGCATATGAGGTGATTGAAAATACTATGGCTTGGGCTAGGCCCACTTGTCTTCAAAGTGACATCTTTGTGCTTTAACACTTTAAAGCAGTCTTTTGCAGAACATTTGTCCAGTGCAATATGACATCTTACTTCTTGATTGCTGCTTCCATGGGTGTTGATTGTGGATCCAAGTCAAATGAAATATTTGACAACTTCAATCTTTCCTCCATTTGTTGTGATGTTGCTTATTGGTCTAGTTGTGAGGATTTTTGTTTTCTTTATATTGAGGTGTGACCCATACTGAAGACTGTAGTCTTTGGTCTGTACCAGTAAGTACTTCAAGTTGTCTTCATCGTTAGCAAGCAAGGTTGTGTCATCTGCATATTGCAGATTCTTGAAGAGTCTTCCTCCAATCTTGATGCCATGTTCTTTTTTATAGTCAAGCTTCTTGGATTTGTTTAGCATACAGATTGAGTAAATATGGTGAAATGATACAACCCTGATGCACACCCTTCCTAATTTTAAGCTATGCAGTATTCCTGTTCTAGTTAACTTGTGCTTCTCTGACAAGAATATACCACAAATGGGGTGGCCTTAACAAATAGGAGTTTATTCTTTTACAGCTCAGGAAGCTAGAAGTCCCAGTTCAAAGTGCCAGGCTCTAGGGGCTGGGTGAAAGCCCCTCAACCTTGGGGTCCATTCTGCCTCCTGCTCCAGGCCCATTGGAGCTGGAGGCATTTCTTTACTCAGACAGCTGCTGGCTGCTGAGGTTGACAAGCCCAAGGTTGACAAGTAAAAAGGCACAGTCCTGACGTTACCAAACCACATGGCAGGCCATTAATTTAAGTCTATTGTAAGTCCCAAGATCAGCAGAGTATGGCAAGTTGCTGAACAATGGCACAGCTACATGCAGGGTCCAAGAGTGCCATAAGCTAGAGAGTATCCCCAAAACTTCTCCTTATATATGGGAAGCAGACCACATCCCAAAGGCAGCTACTCAGCTGCTTGTGGTAGATTCCATCATGGAGTTGATTGCCAGTCTCATCATGGGGAATAACTACCACCCCAGCCACTCAACCAGGCCCAGCCAAGTTGTCATACAAATTTAACTACCACAGTCCCCTTGTCCTGTTCAAATAACTGCCTTTTGGTCTATATACAGGTTCCTCATTACACAATTAAGTGTTCTGGAATTGGCATTTTTCACAATGTTATCCGTAATTTGTTATGATCCACACAGTCAGATGCCTTTGCATAGTTAATAAAATACACATAAACATCTTTTTGGTGTTCTTAACTTTTAGCTAAGATCCATCTCATAACAGCAATGATATCCCTTGTTCCATGTCCTTTTCTAAATCCAGCTTGCATTTCTGGAAGTTCCCTGTCAATATACTGCTGCAGTTGTTTCTGAATTATGTTCAGAAAATTATACTTGCGTGTGATATTAATGACACTGTTAAATAATTTCCACATTCTGATGGATCACCTTTCTTTGGAATGGACATAAATACAAATCTCTTCCAGCCACTTGGCCAGGTAGTTGTCTTAAAGTTTCTTGGCATAAACGAGTAAGCACCTGCAGTACTTCGTCCATTTCTTGAAACATCTCAATGAGTATCCCATTAATTGCTGGAGCCATGTTTTCCACAAATTCTTTCAGTACAGCTTGGACTTCTTCCTTCAATATCATTGATTCTTGATCATTTGCTACCTCCTGAAATGGATGGATGTCAACCAATTCTTTTTGGTACTGTACTCTGTATATTAGTTCCATGTTCTTTTGATGCTTCCTACGTCATACAGTATTTTTCCCATTGAATTCTTTAGTATTGCAATTAGAGGCTTGAACTTTTTCTTCAGTTCTTTCAGCTTGAAAAATGCAGAGCATGTTCTTCCCTTTTGGTTTTCTAATTCCAAGCCTTTGTACATTTCATTATAATACTTCATTTTGTCTGCTTGAACCACCCTTTGAAATCCTCTGTTCGGCTCTTTTATTTAATCATTTCTTCCTTGTGCTTTAGCTACTCTCTATTCCAGAACAAGTTTCAGTCTTTTCTGACATCAATTTTGGTCTGTTCTTTCTTTCTTATCTTTTTAATGACCATTTACTTTCTTCATGTAAGATGTTCTTCATGTCACCCAGCAACTCATCTGGTCTTTGATCGTTGGTGTTCAATGAGTCAAATCTATTCTTCAGATGGTATCTAAATTCAGGTGGGCTATTCTCAAGGTTGTATTTTGTCTCTAGTGGACTTGTTTTAATTGTCTTCAGCTTCAACGTGAACTTGCATATGAGCAATTTATGTTGTGTTCCATGGTCAGTTCCTGGCCTTGTCTTGACTGATGATATGGAGTTTCTCCATTGCCTCTTTCCACAGATGTAGTGGATTTAATTCCTGTGTATTCCATCTGGTGAGGTCCAGGTGTACAGTTACCATTTATGTTCTTGATAAAAGATATTTGCCATTAATAAGTCATTGGACTTACACCGTTCTGTCATATGATCTCTAGCATCATTTCTATCACCAAGGCCATATTTTTCAACCACTGATGATTCTTCTTTGTTTCCAATTTTCATCTACCAATCATCAGTAATTATCAATATGTCTTAATTTCATGTTTGGTCAATTTAAGACTATAGAAGTTATTAAAAATCTTCAATTTCATTATCTCTCATTTCAGTGGTTGCTTAAATTTGAATAATAATCATATTAATTTGTCTTCTTTGTAGGTGTATGGATATTATCCTATCACTGATTGCATTGTACTTCAGGATAGATCTTGAAATGTTCTTTTTGACAATAAATGTGATGCCATTCCTCTTTAATTGTTTATTCCTAGCATGGTAGACCATATGATTGTCTGATTCAAAATGGCCAATGCCAGCCCATTTAAGCTTATTAATGCCTAGGATTGTTGATGTTTATGGGTTCTATCTCATTTTTAATAGCTTCTAATTTTTCTAGGTCCATACTTTGTACATTACATGTTCCAATTATTAATGTTTGCAACTATTTCTTCCCATTTTGAGTCATGCCCCATCAGTAAGTAAAGGTCTCAAAAGCTTTACTCTATCCATGTCATTAAAGTAACTCTATTTTGAGGAGGCAGCTTTTCCCCAGTCATTGTTTTGAGTGCCTTCTCACCTGAGGTGCTCATTTTCTGACACTTTATCAAACAATGTTTCACTGCTCTTCATAAAGTTTTCCTAAAGTTTCACTGCTATTCATAAGGTCTTCAGTGGCCATTTTTTCAGAAGTGGATAGCCTTATCTTTCATTTGAGCCTGTCTTGGTCTGCAAGCTCTGCTGAAACGTATCCACCATGGTTGACCCCTGCTGGTATTTGAAATACTGGTGGCATAGCTTCAAGACTCATAGGAACATACAAGCCAGCACAATATGACAAACTGATAGACAAATGTGGTTAAGTCTTTTAGGTGTATTATATTTTTTGATACAAAACAATTTTTGTATTTTGGTTGATTTCCAGATGATGTCTTAAGCCATAATCTGTAGTTGTTTTCTGCTGTTGTTAGTTCTCTTTCTGCAGACTCTCATTCATATTTCTTGTAGGGTTGGTCTGCTTTTGCAAGTTTTCTTAATTCCTGTTTATTTGAGAATGTCCTTATTTCGCCATAATATTTAAGAGACAGTTTTGCTATATATATAATTCTTGATTGGCAATTGTTTTCTTTCAGGATTTTATATATGTCTTCCCATTGTTTCTCCTTTGTGGGTGGCTTATTTTCCCTGTGCTGCTTTCAGGATTCTTTCTTTGGTTTTGGAAAGTTTGATTATGATATGTCTTGGTGATTTTCTTTTGAAATATGTCCTATTTGCAGTTCATTGAACTTGTTGTATGTGTATCTTCTCATCTTTCATGATATTAGGGTGTTTTCCTTCCATAAATCTTTGACAGTTTTCTCAGTGTTTTTTTTTTTTTTTTTTGTCTCTTCTTGATCTGGAATTCTCATCACATGTAAGTTATTCCTCTTGGTGGTGTCCCAAATGATTTCTCTAACAGATTAGTGTTGAGAGAATTGTCTGTCTTCAATCTTGCTAATTCTGTGTTCCATTGATTCAATTCTAGTCCTATTTCCTTGTAATATGTTATCTATTTCTGAAATTTTATTATTAGTGTTGTGGATTTCTATTTACTGTTTCTGGAGGTTTCTAATTTTCCATTTATTTTGCCAATCTGTTCTTTGTGGCAGTTAAAGTTGTTTATCAACTTGGCTGGACCTGATTTTGAGTGACTGAGCAGCTGGATGTAGTTATTCCTCATAATGGGACTGGTAATCAACTCCATGGTGGACTCTGCCATTAGCAGCTGAGTAGCTGCTTTAGGGATGTGGTCTTCTTCCAGTATATAAGGAGAAGAGTTCAGAAAGGTCTTTGAGCTTTTTGGCAGGCTTGGATCCTGCCTTTAGTGCAGTCTTCATTCAACAGCCTGCCATGTTGTCTGCTGGTCTGGGGACTATTTCTGGACTTGAACTAGTGACCTGCTATGTTGCTTGATAATCTTGGAACTGTGCCATTTTACTTGTCGACCCTGGGTTTGTCAGGCTCAGCAGCAAGCTGCTGTCTGAGTTAAGAGAAGCCTCCAGCTTCAGTGGGCCAGGAGCAAGAGGCAGAGCTGAAGTGCAAGGTTGAGAGGCCTTCACCCGGCACCTAGAGCTAGCACTTTGAACTCACACTTCTACCTTCCTAAACTGTAAGAGAATTAATCCCTCTTTGTTAAAGCCATGTGTTTGTGGTATTTCTATTAGAATAGCACTAGAGAACCAAAACATTCTTGTATTATTTTTCAAATTCTTTTAGAGTTTTATGTGTGTTTTCCTTGATTTTGTCTGTTGTTTCCTTGAAATTTCTCTTAATTGTTGAAGATATATAAATATAATTCCTCTGAACTCCTTACTAGGTAATTTATTCGTCTGGAATATTTTCTGGCCCAGTATTTTGGTCACTTGTTTGAGCCATCTTGTACAGATATTTTTTGTGATTTGAAGTTGTCCAAGACATTGTTGTGCAATTGTATGAATTTATTGATTGCATGTTCGTTTGCTTCATCCTAATTTTTTGTTTTATTCCATTTTAACATATCTGGACAACAGGGTGGGCAAGTTACTCTGTTTGCTAGTTCAGTAGTGGGGCACTCACCACCTGTCTTTGGGTGGATTTGGTAGCAGGTGGTACTGTAGGCTCCAATCTCTGATCACTGATCATGCAGGGCAGTTGAGGGCAGGTTGGGGAGGTGTTGGCTGCTGTCTGTCATTGGTCCAGTAGTGCTGGAGTGGGTTTTGGCATTAGCTTAGTGTGTAGTGCATCAGGTGTAGGTGTGTATGGCTGAGTATCACTGGTTCCCAACTGCTGGGGAAAGATAGAAAGAAAAAAGAAAAAAAAAAAAGGAGGAGAATTGGAGAGGAAAAAAAAAGAAAAGAAAAAAAGGAGGTAAAGAGGGGAGACTTAAGAAGAAAGAAAAAGAGTAAAAAGGAAAAGGAAAAAGAGAAAGAGAAGAAGAAACAAACAAACACCTGAAAAACAAATGCAGCACAGTACTGGCATAAGTGATAAATACAACTCTAAATACAACTGCAGTAGAACTGTGGCTCTTGCTTCTCAGGACCACACACTACCAATTATGGAGGGTCAGAGATGGCACTACTGAATGTGGAGGTGTTGGGAGTGAGGTACTTGCTCAGCTGGATTAAATAATAGTAATAATTAGGAAATAGAAAGTTGAGGAAAGTAGAAGAAAGGAAAAAAAAAAAAGGAAAATAAAAACCAAGGTAGAGTAAGAGGGAAGGACTGAGAAGATGGGAAGAAAGAAAAATAAAAAAGCTGGTGGGGGGTGGGGAAATGATGCAAATATTACCTACCAAATACAGCTGTAGCAGGGTCACCCTAGGAGAGGTCACATTACCATCCACAGAGGGGTGGGGTGGGTGCTACTGACCACAGAAGGGGGCAGGGGCAGGAACTAAAAGAAAAGTAAAAAGGGGTGGAAAGAAAGAAACAAAAGAAAAGAAATAAGAAGAAAACAAGCATGAGAAGAGGGAAGAACTAACAAGAATGAAAAATGGAAAGAATGAAAAAAAAAAGAAGAAAGAAAAAAGCAGCACAGGACCGTTGAAAGCCAGCAAACATGGCTGCACAGGAATGTAGCACTTGGTCTGCCAGAACATGCACCTCTGACCAAGGAGTCGTGGGGATAGGCACTGCTAATAATGTGGGTAGTTAGGGAGGGGCTTCTGCTCTTGGAAGAACACAAAGGGATGGGAGAACTAAGCAGAAAGGTAAAGAAAAAGAAAAAGAAAAAAACACTGCACTGGCGGTAAGGGAAATTTGACTAGCTGCTGAGTGGATGGGCATGGACCTCTAGTCATCAAGAGGTTGTACGAGGTAAGAGGGGAGGACACACTTCTCTGGTCTCCTGATCACTGATGTGGGTGCTGGTGCAGGTCTGGGCAAGTGGAGCCAATTATCTGGTTCCTGGTCTGATCAGAATGCTGCTTGCTATAATTCAAAATGGCCCTGCTGTGTGGCTTGGCAGTTTATCACATCTTATTTACTTTTTTAATTCATTCTCTTCCTCTCATCAGTATTTGATGTATTTCTTTATCCTTTACTTTGAAGCTCTGTGATAAGGATTATCATCCATGGCTATTTCCCTTGTCTTTTTGAGTCTTTGTTATAGAGGGTCTAGATAGTGTGTCTGCTTAGTCTGCCATCTTGGAAACTAACTTCCAAGTTTTTTTTTTTGTTTGTTGTTGTTGTTTTTCTTAATGAGATAATTGGAACAATGGGAAAATAATATGTAAGAAAATAATGAGAAGCCAGAGATTGAAAATCTGCCAGTTAATTCTACTGCCAGCAATGTGCTGGCAAAATGAACTTATGGACCTGACTTCAAGAATTTCCTTGGGGTGTGTGGCCCCAGGGCAGGGTTTGGGGCCTTATACAGGTGTGTTCTGTCCCTGTGAGGGGACCACACCTCTTATTCCTATAGTGGCTGTGGACAAGTGGTTACTTAGCAGAGCTGGGAAAGCTCCCTAGACGGCTGCACTCCTACCTGCCCAAACCAAGACCTCTCTGGTGAAGTGTCAATCAAGCACCTAAATTACTATGAAATTGATATTTTTCTCTTTACTTTTCAATGAGCTCATAACCTGTGATTATTGCAATCTATAAACGTGTCATTTATACAGTTTAGGGAGTCCCTGGGTGGTATAAACAGTTAGCATGCTCAGTTGCTATCTGGAAGGTTGGCGGTTTGAGTCCACCCAGAGCCATCTCAGAAGTAAGGCCTAGAGATATACTTCTGAAAAATGAGTCATCGAAACCTTATGGAGCACAGTTCTACTCTGACATACATAGGGTCACTGTGAGTTTAAGTTGACTCAAGGGCAATTAAGTTGGTTGGTATACAGTTTAGGGAATTAAAGGCAAACATGTACTATGACTCTTTTCCCTCTATGGGGAAAGGAATAATAGTCAAAAGCCTGGCTATCAGTAGAGCTGTTGGAGTGGTGGATGAGAACAGGGAGAGGAAGAGGGGGACAAATACCTCCCCACCTTTTTTCCTTCTATCTCCTTCCCACTACCCCCGAGGAGGAAAGCCTCTATTAAAAGAGAATACAGATCTATGGTCTCTTATCTGTCATTCCAAACTCCAGAGAATACAAAAACTAGGGAGTTTTGACATTTGTTTGGTGGCAAGGCCTAACTTGAGTTGAGGTGAGTTTATTTGTTATCTTTACTTCTTATTGTTGTTAGGTATGATCCAGTTACTTCAATTCATAGCAACCCTATGTACAACAGAACGAAATGCTTCCCAGTTCTGTACCATCCTTACAATTGTTGCTATATTTGAGCCCATTGTTGCATCCACAGTGTCAGTATACTTCATTGAGGGTCTTCCTCTTTTTCACTGGCCCTCTGCTTTACCAAGCATAATGTTCTTCTCAGGAGATCTGGTAGCGTAGTACCTAAGACGCTTGACTGCTAACCAGAAGGCAGGTGGTTCAAACCCACTAGCTACTCCTCGGAAGGAAGATGGGGCAATCTACTTCCATAGTGATACCGCCTCGGAAACCTAAGGAGGGGTCACTATGAGTCGAGTCCAACTCAGTGGCACATAACAACAACAACAATGTTCTTCTCCAGGGGACTAGTCCCTCCTGATAACAGGTCCAAAATACATGAGACAAAGTCTCACCATCCTCCCTTCTAAGGAGCATTCTGGTTCAACTTTATACATGACACTGAAAAATGATAATGTATTGATTATGGGGTGCTGCCCATAATCCCCCCACACACACCCAAGAAAGAGCTATGTGACACACAGCATATGTACCACACAGCCTCACAAACTTGGCTACATGGGATTGGAATCAAAGCTAGGAACCTCTCCCCTAGAACACAAGAACAGGACAGAGAACTGGTGACTGCCTCAGGGGCCACAGTCAGCCTAGAGTAGTTGTAGAGTGACAACCAAATGAGGGGAGCTACTTGAAGGAAGGTCAGATAGGAATGAAGTGGTGTGCCCCAGGAGTCCTGTATGATAATGACACTAAAGCTGCTGAAAGGCCTAAATAAACAGGTGAGACCTTTCACGTGGAAAGAACACTGCTAGCAGAAGGCTCCAGAAGTGCAATGTTGTCTTCCTAGCCAGGTACAGCCACATGCAGCAGCTGAGTCAAGCTCATCATGCTCCTGGCTGACTCCCTTCCTGCCCAGTTTTCTGTATTTCTTACTCACCCCCCTGTTTTAAATTCAGATGGCAGCAAGGAACCTCTTTGTATATGCTCCATCTCACATAGGGACTGAGTTGAGAGGCAGAAGCATTCTAGGGAGAAATTCACCCATGTTTTGTGGCTGACTTCAGCTTAGTTATCTGAAAATGAGGATTGCATCCATTCATTCATTTATTCATTCCTTTAATGAGCATTTATTTCCCACCAAGTACTGGGCTAGGGGCCAGGGGTATGAAAAGAATTAAGTGAGATAGTGGTAGTGACAACCCTTTAGAAACTTCAAAACACCTGAAAATTGAGAACCTGTCATTTAGTATTCTGGGCCCATATTAACTCATATGGCATTTCACCCCTTATAACACCTGTTGCATTAACTCCCCAAGGTCCATGTCTACGTTATATACAAAAGTTGACTTGCAAGACTGACCCTCAGTGCGGGATTTTGATATGTTACCTGGTTGGGAGCAAATCATTAGCATTTTAGTTAAGCTCTTCCTAAGATTTTTAATTTTTTATCCTTTGGGACCTATTCTCACTGCCATTGAGTCAATTCCAACTCATAATGATTCCATGTGTTACAGTGGAAAACTGCTCCATAGGGTTTTCTTGGCTGTAATCTTTATGGAAGGAGATCTCCAGGCCTTTCTTCTGCTGTGCTGCTGGGTGGGTTCAAACCACCAATCTTTGGCATAGTTGATGAGTGCAAACCATTTGTGCCACCTAGGGAACTTGGGGCCTATAGATCCTGAGATGTAAATTATACAAAATTGGGATCTAACCATACATACATATTTTTATCTAGTATTTTCTACATCATTGCATAGTCTTCATGAATGTGATTTTTATGTCTGCACATTTGTCATGGTGACTTTCTGTCTGGTTGGATATTTGGATTTTCTAAAATTTCACTGCGAGCTCTGGTGGCATAGTGCCTAAGGCTTTTGACTGCTAACCAGAAGGCTAGTGGTTCAAACCCACCAGCCACTCCTCGGAAAGAAGTTTGGGCAATCTACTTCCGTAGTGATACCGCCTCAGAAACCCAGGGAGGGGTTGCTATGAGTCGGGTCTGACTCGATGGCACATAACAACAACAGATTTTTCACTATTATAAATTAGCTTGTACAGGATATTCTTATTTGTGAATTATGATCCCTATCTTAGATGATTTCATCCTATGCATTTTTGGTTATGGAGTAAGTGGGCCATTCTATGAGCCTGTTCATATGTATGCAGGCTGTGCTTTACTGCATGTAAATTGTACCAGAGATGACAGCAGCGTAGTCCAGTGGTAAAAATGGAAACAAGAACTGTCAAAGTAAAAAACTGCCTTCTATCCACATTTGGATTGTGAAACTGCATTTTATTCATTTCAACCTTTCATGTTGATTGAAGGTATTTCCATGTTAAAGACTGTGTCCTGTTGTTCCTAACTGAATAGGCATGGCCATTTAGGCATATTCATTCTCTCATTAATAACTATAACTGCTTGTCAAAGTAAGATCTAACAGGGAAAAAAAGTGCATCTAAGGAGTCAGTGAAGGGGCTTGGTAGCTGTATGTCATTATTCCCCATGATGATATTATAATCACCCCCATGGTGGAATCTGCTATGAGCAGCAGAGTAGTTGCCTTCAGGGTGTGGCCTGGTTCCAGTATATAAGAAGAAGCCTTGAAGAGGGTGTTTAGCCTTTGACACATTTGGATCCTGCATTTGGCTGAGTCTCCATCTCCAGTTCCTGGACATGGACCAATGGCCTGCTGTGTTGCCTGCTTATCTTGGGATTGTGCCATTTTACCTGCCAACCTTGGGTTCATTAGCCTCAGTAGCTAGCAGCTGCCTAAATTAGGAAGCGCCTACAGCTCCATGGGCCCTGGAACAGAGGCAGAACTACAGCTCAAAGTTGAAGAGCCTTCCCCTAGCCCCTAGAGCTCTCTGGATTTGGAAGATGGGGCAATCTACTTCTGTAGTGATACTGCCTCAGAAACCCAAGGAGGGGTCGCTAAGAGTCAGGTCTGACTCAATGGCACACAACAACAACAACAACAAACTGTAAGGGAATAAATTCCTGTTTGTTAGAATCTACCATGTGTGATATTTCTGTTATGGCAGCACTAGAGAACCAAGACACCAACCATCCCTCCACAATAAATAGAGTCAACAAAGGTTGCACACATTTACTAATAGCACTTTCTGTCATGAACAAAAGGGCAAACAAGAGCCTGATATCTTAGCTGAATATGTATGTCCTTGTTTTTCTTTTTCTTTTTTTTTTGTCTGATTATGTTTATCTTGGCATAATACTTTAATGTTTGTCAACAGCTACTCCTTATACATGATACTCAGAACAGTTGCTGGAGGGTCAGCTTCCAGGAGAATACCTTTGCATCCACTGCCCTCTGGATGTTTTGGTCCCAACAGGGGTGTAACCCTTCAAAAAAAAAAAAATGCATACTAGTTCTGCTCTTAGACCTGAAGCATTACCAGGCCCTTGTTGCCTGGATCTATGTTTCCTTTTCTTCTGCAGATTTTGTGTTGCTCTCCATGTCCCTTTGAAGGGAGAGCTCTTCTTGCCTGTGGTAGTCAGTCTCATTGGCCTTCTCAGCTGTAACAGGTGTGTGTGAGCCCACTTGTCTGGTCCTCCCAAGCTGGCTGCATGTCTGCTCCTGTCCCTCAACCACATGTGAGTGGACTGAGGTTCAACCATATGATGATGGAGGTAATGGACTCTGTAGCCCTACATTGACCAGTCCTCACTGGATTCTCTTGGTAGAGTTCAGTGGAAGACCTGCTCACTGTGTGGCTTTGACAGTCAGGATGCCAAAGACTATACAAATGTCTCCATCATTTTCTAGAAAATAAGAAGTCGAGGAGGGACAGGCCCTCGTGGGACTGGCGGGAACGGAGGAATGCCATCCAGCTTACCCATGAGTACACAGTGGAGACCCTGGTAGTGGCTGATGCTAATATGGTCCAGTACCATGGGGCAGAGGCAGCCCAGAGGTTCATCCTTACAGTCATGAACATGGTAAGTGTGGGGCTGGGGTCTTTATGCAGAACGGGCTGTGTTCTCCCTGACAGGTGCTCAGGAAGCAGGTGCTGGGTCTTTACCAGTTAAGGCAGAAGCTGAGTGGGTGTGGAGGGTGCACATAGTTTGTGATCGCTGTGCATTGCAGAGGGGTGGGGAGTGGTGGTCTCTCCATAAGAGAGTGCCTGCCCTGCCCCTGCCACCCTGGTTGTGGATCTTTGGTGGTATGCAAGAGCCTGGGTCTGCTCAATGAGTTGTCCCTGCATCCAGCTCACTACCAGAGGCTTTCCCAGACACTGCCACATGCAAGACCCATTCCAAGGAAGACTCAAAGTCAGCAGTCATAGCCCTGCTCTATGGAGTCAGCTAAATAATGGGACTAATCCAGTGAAACTGGAGCATGAAGCACAGCTTGATGTGTGTCCAAAGGTTCTGGTAGGAAGGAAGGAGAGCATTTGAATTGAGGACCCAAGGAAGGAGTCATGGTATAGCTAGTGTCTACATTAGACTGTTGATTGGGATGGAGGGAAGCAGGGGGCCAATGGAAGCTACAGTCTTCAAGTTTTAGACACTGAAGGATCTTAGCATGCGTCCAAATTCACCCATCCATCCCTTTTCCTAACAAACATTTTAAAAACTTACAGGCATTGTGGTAGTTGCTGGGGATACAAATGTCAAAAAAGCCTGGTCCTTTCCTCAGAAGGCAGTGGCACTAATGGGAATAAAGCTGCAATGTCTCAATAAGAATATCTTCAGGTCATTGGGACTGAGACAGAGGGCAGGTGAGTGATTAAATCCTGCAGAATGGAAACTTCATGAAAGAAGCTGGAAAGAGTGATTTTTGGCCAGATTAGCAGTGAGGTGGGGAGGAAAGGCAGATCATACAGGGGACATAGCAGTATATCTGCTATATTTAGGAGAAAGGGGCAAGTGATTTGATTTGACTGGGCAGGGAGCTGAGGAGCTTTAAGAGTGTAGACATGGATGGAGCAGATTGAGTCTTTCTGTGGAGGTTTAAGGAGAGGAGAGTGGTGTCCAAACTGATGTTGAAGGATCAACCCTAGTGGCTGTATGGAGGAAGATGGATTGGGGTAGGAAAATTCAAGTCCAGCCAGAAGGGACCAGGAGGCCCCCAGATTGGGGTGTATGTGGAATTGGGAAGGCGGTCTGGACTCAAGTGGTAGAAGTGCAGATGGAGAAGGGGGTTGCACTAGAAAGGAGGCTGTGATGTGAACAAGGACCCATAGGAGTTGGTGATGGTAGGATGCAGGGGCTGGAGAAGCAGGGGGAGGTAAGAGAGGTCCTGGAGGTCTAGATTTCAAGCTGGGTAACTGGGTAGATGGTGGAACCCCTGGCTGAGAAATGGAAGAGCAGAGGGTTTGGGGATATGGGGAGGAGATCCATCTAGACAGACTGGATTTGAGGGTTCTGTCTAGACAGATTGGATTTTGAAGTGAGGATGGAGGTCTTGGCTGGCAATAAGGATTCGGGTTTACAGGCAGAGAGCTGGCTACTGAAGTTTTGTAGTGATTGACATTGTTCAGGTAGAGCACATTGAGTGAGTAAAGAGTTGGCCAAAGACAGCCCTGACATAGTGCTGGTGGGCAAGGAGTCAGTAGATATGCAGAGACCTGGGAGGGGACGCAAGGCACAGTAGGGGACTGGAGCAGTGCTGGATGTTGCAGTCTGGTCCCTGGTGGAATAGCTTTAGATATTGTTGGGAGTGAATGCTTGGTAGAGGCAAACTAAAAAGTGAACAGAAAGTAAAGAAGTAGAAGCAGCAATTTCAGAGGACCTAGGTTTTGCAAAGCATTAACATTCTTGGCTGCTAACCAAAAAGTTGAAGGTTTGAGTCCACCCAGAGGTACTTCACAAGAAAGGCCTGGAGATCTACTTCTGAAAGATCAGCCACTGAAAACCCTATGGAGCATACTTCTGCTCTGATATATATGGAGTCAGAATCAACTTGTTGGCAACTGGGGTTTTTGGGTGAAGGAGAGGAGCAAGAAAGCCTAGCTAGGTGTAAGTAGGGTTAAGGAGGGCTTATTAGAAGGTACGATAGAGTTTAGAATGTGCGGTTCAGACTCAGGCAGGCCTGGGTCAGGTCTCTGCTTTGCCCCTTAACAAGGAAGAGGTATTTATGGTATCAGAACCTCTCTGAGCCTCCTTCTGATCAGTGGATCAGGGCCATTAGTTCCTGCCACAAGGAATGTCTCAGGCAACCAGCAGCTGTATAGCTATGGGACAGGTGTAAGTAGAGGGAGTAGATTGAGCAATTAATATAGGCAGAGGGAAGAGTGATGGAGGGATAGAGGTTCTGGATGGACAGCCAGGAGTGTGTGCAACAGGATCTCATAGCTCGTTTCCTGGAGTGTGCATGGTAGCTGAAGGAGCCAAGGGGTCCAAGAACAGAGAGGCTTAGGGACATTGCCAAAATCACATCCTGGCCAAGCCTCTGCCATGGGAAAAGAGATTTTCATAAATCCAATCCTGGGCTTAGTGGGTATGGTAAGGCCCACATGGAACTTGATTGCTTGCTGTAAACCGTGCCTGCCTTTGGGACCCATATGTATTTGTATAGGAGTCCCTGGAAACTATAAATGGTTAAGTGCTTAGCTGCTAATCAAAAGTTTCAAAGTTCAAGTCTTAAGCACAGGTGCCTTGGAAGAAAAGCCTGGCAGTGTGCTTCTGACAGGTGACAGCCTTGAAAAACCTATGAAGCAAAGTTTTATTCTGACACATGTGGGGTCACCAAGAGTCAGAGCTAACTCTATGGCAACTGTTTTTTTCTTTGTAGTTGTTGTCATCGATTTGTATGGGTACATTGGTGGTCCAGTGATAAAATTTTCCCCTTTCACGTGAGAGACGAGGTTTGATTCTCAGCCAGTGCACAGCTACCACCAGTCTGTCAGTGGAGGCTTGTGTATTTTTGTGGTGCTGAACATATTTCAGTGGAGCTTTCAGACTGGAAGAAATGCCTGAAAATCTTCTAAAAATCAGCCAATATTGACACCCAACACCAGACTACAGATAAATACATAAACATCTGAGAAGATCAGATGGGGTCAGTGAATAGGATTATACTCTAGACCAAGGACAGATTCAGCTGAGGCTAATCTTGCACAGATACCAGTGATACAAAATACCTGCAAACCCTACAGAAACAACAGAAGACATTCATAGAGCAATCCCTCACAGACAGCCAGGCACTGTGGGAGAGAGATCCAATGGATCTACCAACTCAGGGCCATAATATTGGGGGACACCAGACTCAATTGGCACAATAAAATACATAAAAATCTTGTTCCATAACCTACATTGGTGAGTAGCAACTGGGGTCTTAAAAACTTTCAAGCAGCCATCTAAGATGCAGCTAATGGTTTCTTATCATCAGAAGTGAAGAAGAGTGCCAAAAAAAAAAAAAAAAAAAAAAACAACCCAAGAACATTTGGAAGCAATCAGTCTAGGACATGATGGACCCCAAGACCAGAAGAACTAGGTGGTGCCCAGCTACCAAAGCTTGGGAAAGGCTCAAAACTGGAGAACCTGGATAGAGTGGGAGGAAAAATGTGGAACAAAATCCAAAAACAAAATAATGACCAGAATTACTGGTTGGATGGAGTCTGATAGGACCTCCAGTACTATGGCCCTGGTATACACTTCGGGGTTGGAATAAAACTCACTCCCAGGGGCTGACTCTCAGCCCAATAGTAAATAAGATGTACACTCAGAGCACTCAACCCAGGGTGATGCACCCACATACTGTATGGAGATGCATCCCTTGGTGCGGTCGACCACGGGGCACCAGAAGGGCAACATTTGCATGGAGTAAATGCAGTACACACAGGAGTGCATAACTATGAGGGGAAAAAAGATAAAGTGAAAATCAACCAGTGAAAGTTCTGTGGATCACAATGGACTGCTCCACAGCCAATTATGGAGATGGTGCAAGACTGGCAGCATTTTGTTCCAATGTGCATGGGGTCACCATGAGTTCTGGGTAAACTCAATGGCAACTAACAACAACAACTAAAATATATTTATAGCAAATTCAATGGGTCTTTCTCATACCCTCAGACATGCCGGCTTAAACATTGAGGCTGCTGAAATAGCACTGCAAAGACAGATTGTTCATATGAGTTAGTTTGGACTCAACTACTATCCCCATCTGATGGGCTCTTCTACAAAGCAAACCTGCCACACATGCCCTGAAGGACTGTCAGCTGGTACTGTTTGCAAGGTGTGGGCCTCTGTGAGTGCAGCAAGAGGGCCTTTGTAAAGTTATGGAACTCTGGGAGTTCCATTAACTGGCCCTGGTACTTGACACTGGTTTCTGAGAAATATTTCCATGTTCTTCATTTGCACAATTCCAAGTCTTGGAAATGTGGTTAATGGTAGCATTGCAGTGCTACAATCTGCCCAGATGAAACCCTGAAGGAGGGCTGGCTGCATGCCAGACTCTATCATCTGCAGATAATTTCATGTATTTTTTTTTTTTTTTAATTGTTCAGGGCACAAATGCAAAGAATGAACATCCATTATCATAACTAAAGTAGTTGTAAAAAAAAGTTTCTACTTTGATATTTGCTTTCATCATTTATTATCCAATCAGGGATGGTGGTTTTATCACAAGGCAGGGAGGAATGGGATATGGAGGTCTCCCCCCCCACACACTTTGGACTGGAAGGACTGAAGTCAGAGCCTGATAGGTGGGAACTCTGGGTTTTTCAGACATCCATCACTCTACTGCAGCTGCTTGTACGAAGACTTTGGAGGCCAAGAGCCCACTGCTGAGGGTAAATCTGGGCCCAGACCAAAAACCAAACCCACTGCCATTGAATTACCCATAGGACAGGGTAGACCTGCCCCAGAAGGTTTCTGAGGCTGGAAATCTTTACAGAAGCTCCCTGCCTCATCTTTCTCCTGAGGAGCAGCTGGGGTTTTGAACTGCTGACCTTTTGGTTAGCAGTCACATGCCTTAATCGTTGTTCCACCAGACCTCCTAAAATCTTGACCAGACACATTAAATTTGGATTTAGGTGTTTCCTGATGAGCCTCTTCACTACCAGCAGTCCTGGCTGTGGTGAAGTGCAGTGTCTTAATATTTAGCCCTTGGTCATCTGGATTTACGGTTTTTTGGCCAGTCTGATCAGGGCCAGAGATTGTGCCCACTCACACTTCTCTGATGACTCAACTCTTTTCCCTTGCTAAATTTAAATTAGTAAATTTTAAAAAATATGTTACATTTATACTTTAAAACCAAACCTGTTGCCATCAAGTTGGCTCTGACTCATGCCAACCCCAGTGTTCCTGCTCCATGTTGTTGTTATGTGCCGTCGAGTCAGACCCGACTCATAGTGACCCCTCCTTGGGTTTCCGAGGTGGTATCACTACAGAAGTAGATTGCCCAACCTTCCTTCCCAGGAGTGGCTGGTGGGTTTGAACTGCCAGCCTTCTGATTAGTAGTCAAGTGCCTTAGGCAATACACTACCAC
>NW_006921606.1:4846884-4847978 GCF_000298275.1 Orycteropus afer afer
AGGGTGTTTTTTTTTTTTGGCTGTGATCTTTTTTTTTTTTTAAATTTTATTTATTTTGTTGTTGCTGTTGGGAATATAAAGAACAAAACATACACCAGTTCAACAGTTTCTACATGTACCATTTAGTGACACTGATTACATTCTTCAACCTGTGCAATTATTCTCACCCTCCTTTTCTGAGTTATTCCTCTTTCATTAACATAAGTATACTTCCCCTTAAAGTTCCTAACTAATCTTTTGAGTTGCTGTTGTGAATTTGATCACATATGGATCTTAAAAACAGATGTTCCAGGTAGACTTTTTTTCAGTAATGAAGCTAAACTATTGTTTGGCTTTAAGAAGACTTCAGGGGGTATTTTTGGTTTAAAAGTTAAAGATTTTCTTAGGGCAATAGTTTTTCAGGGGTTCATCCAACCTTCATGGCTCTAAGAAGTCTAGAGTCTGTGAGAATATTAAATTCTATTCTACATTTACTACCTTTTGATCAGGGTTCCACTATAGGATCTTTGATAAGAATGTTCAGTAATATAAGCCAGGCACCATCCAGTTCTTCTGGTCTCATGGCAAAGGAAGCAGTTGTTCGTGGAGGCAATTAACATTAGCCACACATTACATATCCTCTTCCTATTCCTGATTCTCCTTCTTTTGTTGTTCTAGGTGAATAGAGACCAATTGTTGTGCATTTGATGGCCGTTTACAAGCTTCTAAGGCCACAGGCACTGTGCAACAAACTAGGAGTAGAACAGAGGCACTAAAAAAGTTACCAGGCCAGTTAACTCGGATGTCCCATGAAATCATGACCCTAAACCTCCAAAACAAGAAACCAAATCCCATAAGATTTTTGATTGTACATAATCAGCCTTAGCAGCTGCTCTTTCTTTTTCTTTTGTCGTTGTTGTAAATATGTCTATCACAAAACTATTGCCAATTCAACTTTTTACTGATATACAATTTATTGACAGCAATTACAATAATTGGCTATGCAACTCTACCCTTAATCTTGCAATATTTCCTTCATTGTTAACCCCCTTTTCCTCCAATAAGAAACTAATAAACTTCATTGTGTGTACATTTACCATTTTTTTTTTTTTTTT
>NW_006921606.1:4848523-4860873 GCF_000298275.1 Orycteropus afer afer
CACCAGCCTTCTGGTTAGCAGTCAAGTGCCTAAAGATTAGCCACTGACTATGTAGAACTATGTTGTATAGTTCTACTCTGACACATGTAGGGTTGCCATGATTTGGAGTTGGCTTGACAGCAATTGGTGGTGGTGGTGCTGGCTGTTTTAGAAAAGGAGTTTCTCTTAACTATTAAGTTAACCTTTAAGCCAGGATGATAGGAATTGTTATGACTGAGGCAGGGGGACCTGTCATCAGACAAGCCCCCAGGAACAGTGAGTGGGAACATGAAGCCAATGAATTATATGTCATCTCTAAAACATGTTTGCTGGAGACTTGAATCTGGGGAGAAAGGCTTCTAGAGTTGGTTGCTAGCTTCTGTCTAGTATGTCTTTCTTTAGGCTGTGGAAATAGCATTTGGGACTGGTGTCCAGGAGCCCACCCTACCCTGCCCTCCCATTTGGCCTTTGTGGCCCTATGGACATTGCCCTGACTCCTGAGGAGAAACCAAGACAGGCTTTGTCCCTCAGGCAAGCTGGGCTTGTGCTGCAACACATCCAAAGCTGAGGGGATTTGGGGCTGGTGTTTGTTTGCTGCTCTTATAGCATCTAATAGTTGCCATCTACCACCTACCTGTCAGTTTGTTATACTGTAGTGGCTTGCATTTTGCTGTGATGCTTGAAGTTATGCCACTGGTATTTCAAGTAGCTATATATAGTGTCATCCGTGGTGGACAGGTTTCAGTGTCTAAGACAGACTGGGAAGAAAGGCCTGGAGATCTGTTTCTGAAAACTAGCCAGTGAAAACCCTAAGGATCACAACAGAATATTAGCAATATAGTGCCCCCTAGAAGGCAGGAGCTCTGGTGATGTAGTGACTAAGGCATTTGACTGCTAACCAGAAGGCTGGTGGTTCAAAGCCACTAGCCACTCCTTGGAAGGAAGACTGGGCAATCCACTTCCATAGTGATACTGCCTCAGAAACCCAAAGAAGGGTCGCTATGAGTCAGAATTGACTCGATGGCAGTGAGTAGGTTAGAAGGTGCTCCAAATCCACAGTGACTGCAACAGTGAACTGCAGCATGCCAGTGATCATGAATGTGGAGCAGGACTGGGCAACATTTATCGTTCTGTTGTATGTGGGTTGCCATGAGTCAGCGCCAATTTGATGACAACGAACAGCTACAAGAGTTGTCATATATTCAGTCCTTGTCGTCCAGTGGTGCAATAGCATATTTTTGGGAAAAGGGAAAGAAGTGATGTCTGGGTTTTGGTTACCTCTGTGCTGCTCTAACAGAAAAATACCACAGATGGGATGGCTTGAACAAACAAGAGTTTATTCTCTTACAATTTTGGAGACTTTAAGTCCAAGTTCAAAGTGCCAGCTTCTGAGGCTTGGTGAAAGCCTCTCAACCTTGAGCTTCAGCTCTGCCTTCTGTTCCCACTCCACTGAAGCTGGATGCTTTTCTTCACTCAGCCAGCTGCTGGCTGCTGAGGCTGACAAGCTCAAGGTTGACAAGTAAAAAGGCACAGTCCTGGTGTTACCAAACAACATGGCAGGCCACCAATTCAAGTCCAGATAAAGTCTCAAAGATTGGCAGGGCATGGCTGGCTATGGAACAATGACTTGGTTACATGCAGGGTTCAAGCATGCCAAAAAGCTAGAGACCAATCCCAAAGCTTCTCCTTATCTATGGGAAGCAGACCGCATCTCTAAAGCAGCTACTCAGCTGCTCATGGCATATTCCACCATGGAGCTGATTGCCAGTCTCATCACGGGTTAATAACTACCACCAGCTTCCCAGCCATTTAACCAGGCCCAGCCAAGTTGACACATAACCTTAACTACCACACTGTGACATACTGACGAGAGCCAGACAGCAAGTTGGATGACTTCAGGTCACTTCCTCCCCCAGCTGGCATCTTCTGTCATTCCCAGTTTATAGAGCAGGGCATAGAGGCCCAGCAGAGTATATAGCCAGTACTGTGGAGCAGAGACAGAAGTCTCCCACCAACAAGCTACCACATTCAAGGTGACAGGCATGTCTGCAACTGGCCATAGTTATATTTAGCTATGATAACTGTAGGAGCTTCCTTTTACCTGAATCCTTGCCATGGGATGCTCAGCAAGGTCTTTTTCCAACAGAATTAGCATTTGCCACAGAGTAGCTGTAAGCCCTTCTCCAACTCCCCATTGCAGATGGTGGGGTGTCTCCCTCTTCTGCATGGCCTTTCCAGGCTGTGACTGGGACCTGTCCATATCTTTACATAGGCACTGTTCCCTTCTCTACCTCAACAAGGGCTCCTACTTCACATATCGCCCCATTTCTCAGGTCCTGAGCTCCTTCTTGCTTAGTGGTGCCTTGGTGGGATGCCATTCTCCCCACTCCTTGAACAGCCAGCTCCCAAATGTGCCCTTTGAGGGACCACCTAACTGACCCCTCCAAATAAGGCCCTCCCTGTTTTCTTCATTACAGTGCCCTGCTTTGTGGTCCTTCTCTTGGTTTGTTTGTCATATTTACTTGCTTTTAAAAAATCATCCTGTTTATTACACTGTCTTTCTTCATCTCTAAGCTCACGGATTAAGACTGCATCCAGACCTTCACCATTATCTGCCTATTGCCTGGTGCATACATAGGACTTGATGAGGAAGTGCTTGTGGAGCTGTGAACATAGAAATGAGTGACTGAGGCCATGCACCAACCTACGCATAGGGTTTAATGCTGATGGCATGTAAACAGGCAGTGGCTTTACACACCTTAATTAACTTGCTTCTAAAAAGCCTTTTGTATTCTAAGCATGCCACATGAATATGGTGTATTATACACTGGTAGAATGTGTTTCCAACTAAAAGCAGTGATATCTTTACTCAGACTCTGTAGCCCCTGAGGCTGACGCTATGCTCAGGGAAGGCCCCTTCTTCACCTGTCTCAGATCCTGTTTCTTTCATGAGGCTTGTCATCAGCTGGAGGAGAGAATGCAAACCTGAAGAAAGGAGCTGTGCTCAGGGAGTACCTGGCTGCTGTGTACACTTTGCACCAGAGCCCTGTGGAGTGATGCCCCAAGTGACAGAAGCCACAGCTGCTGGGACAGTGGATCCCTTTGGTTATTTCTGAGGACTCATGAAGGTGGAAGTGGAACCAAACACTGAAGTTGCTCAGAGAAGCCCTCTTTCAAATGAGGAAGAGAGGAGTGAGCTGGGCACCTGCATCTGGCAGGGCTTTTGATTATGAACAACAGAAACCGGATCTGGGCTGATGTAAGCTGAAGAGGAGTCATATCTTTGGTGGAATGTAAGGAGGTGCTCAGAATCAAAGGAAAGCGGGGCCACCAGGCTCAGAATTTGGGGAAGGGTGGATAGCTTGGAGAGGCCAGGTGGCAGGAGAAAGCATGAGAGCTGCTGCGAGTCACACACCTCTGGGTGCTGCGCCAGCTGCTGGGTGCTGCTGCAGGACCTTTATTACAGGACCCCTCCTCGTCCCATGGCCCTCGTTCAGGAGCCCAAGGCCTAGGTAGAAGTCTAGGTGATCAATTCAGGATGCCCAGGTAGGTGAGTCAGTCTTCACTCCCTTTGTTTTCTGTAGTGGAGAGGGCTCATGCAGTGGGAGAATTGATCCTGACTCATGACAACCCCATGTTTTACAGAGTACAACTGCTCCGTGGGATTTTCTTGGCTGTGATCTTAATAGAAGCAGATCACCAAGCCAGTATTAGATGCTATTTAGTAAGGGGGAAAAAATCTACAAAGTATTTAACCACTACAAAGATAGCCTCTCTCAAGAAATTTTAGAATGGATTGTGGAAGAGATTGACTCATTCATTGCATTCAGCTATGTTTGTTGAACACTTAATGTGTCTGTCTGTTTGTCATATTGTGGTGGCTTGCCTGTTGCTGTGATGCTGGAAGCTATGCCACCAGCATTTCACATGTTAGCAGAGTCACCCATTGTTCTGGTTACCTAGTGCCACTGTGACAAGAAATATACCACAAATGGGATAGCCTTAATAAACAGGAGTTTTTCTTACAATTTAGAGGCTTTAAGTCCACGTTCAAAGTGCCAGGCTCTAGGGGCTGGGTGAAAGCCCCTCAACCTTGAGGTCCAACTCTGCCTCCTGCTCCCGGCCCTCTGGAGCTAGAGGCATTCCTTCATTCAGACAGCTGCTGGCTGCTGAGGCTGAGAAGCCCCAAGGGTGACAAGTAAAAAGGCACAGTCCCAATGTTACCAAACCACATGACAGGCCATTAACTTAAGTCCATTGTATGGCCCAAAGTCGGCAGAGCATAGTAGGCTGCTGAGCAATGACACGGCTACATGCAGGGTCCAAGCGTGCCATAGGCTAGAGACCATTCCCAAGGCTTCTCCTTAAATACAGGAAGCCAACCACATCCCAAAGGCAGCTACTCAGCTGCTTGTGGTAGATCCCACCATGGAGTTGATTGCCAGTCTCATCATGAGGAATAACTACCACTAGCTGCCCAGCCACTCAACCAGGCCCAGTCAAGTTGACACACAAACATAACTACCACACCCATGGTTTCAGTGGGGCTTCCAGACTAAGACTAAGACAGACTACAAAGAAAGGCTTGTTGATGTACTTCCAAAAATCAGCCAGTGACTCCTATAGATCACAACAGAACATTGTCCAACTCACTATGAACACATCATGAAGATAGATCATTTGGTTCAAGAAGATATCATATTTGATGAAGTAAAGGCCCAGTGACAGAGAGGGAGACCTTTGGTGAGATGAATTGGTGCAGTAGTAGCCACAACAATGGATTCAAACATGCCGGTGATCATGAAGATGATGCAGGACTGGACAACATTTTTGTTGTTGTTGTTGTTGTATGTAAGATCATCATGGGTTGGAGCCTACTTGATAGCAGCTATCACTCTTTCTGACTGTATGTTGTGCTATTCTAGGGACAAGTTTGCAAAAGTGAGTACAGCAGATGTACTTGTGGAACTCATCTGATGGGAGCATGAGACAATAGTCAGCACACAAATCAGTGAGAAGGAAAGCCAGAGAATAAGAACTGCCATGTAGTGATAGCGAGTGAGCAGCTCCCTCGGCCTAGAGGTCAGGCTCTTCCTTGAGAAGTGCCCCTCCACCCAGCCCAGTCACAGGCAAAGCTGGCTAACATGAGGAGCAGCCAGTGGAGTCTGTCTGACTTTTTTGAGGCACAGGAGATTGGCTCTGGGTGAGTGAAGGAGAAGGTATTTAGGAGTGTGATGGAAAAGGTGGGTAGTTGGATAAGGCAGGGCTTTGTACCCCAGGCCATGGAGAATGAGCTTTGTTCTAGGTGCCACAGGAAGCCCTTAAAGGGCACAAGCCAGCAGTGACATGAACTGATTTGTGTTTTAAAAGCTCCTTTGCTAGGCATTACCCAGGGAGCATGGAATCATACCCAGGACTCTGTGCTCTCTGGCAACCGATTACCTGCATAGGTAATGTGGAAGAAACAGCCCTTTCCCAGAGTGGGTGGGGTAGGGGGTGTCTTCAAGGTGGCATCCAGCAGCCGAAGGGCACTCAGGTTTCTGTCTGTCCATTCTCTAAATGTTCTATGATGTCTTCTTAGAGAAGAGAGAAAATGATTCTAGAGAATATGATTTAAAGCATGAAGCTTTTTTTCTCCTCTCCATTGCACATCTTTTTGTGTGTACAGTTTGCTGAGAGTGTAGTGTGGTTCAGAGGTAGATTTTCACCTTGATTTACTTTTGCTTGGGGTGGTGGTGGACACAGAAAAAGGGATACACATTGAAGATAGAAACAGGTGGTGCTGACACCAGAAACCCTGGACAGCTGAATTGGAAAGCCAGGCTGCTTTGCAGACCTTTGGTTGTTTTAGCTTCCTTAACAACCATGGAATGGAATGAAAAACCTGAGACGTTCCAGGCAAGTTCTGTTTGGAGGAAAAATGACATAAATTTTACTCAATTACCGTGTGAAACAGACAAGACACTGCTCTCTGGTAATGGGTATAACTAGCATTGTGCCTAAGCTAGAGTTTTAAGCTCTGGTGGAATTGGGAGCCCCCAAGGGATTGTCAGACACAGATGGCCAGCCCCCTCCACAGGTTTTCTGAGTCAACAGCTCTTGGGGGTAGTGGTGGTGAGAACTTGCTTTTCCAAGTGCTGCTGCTCTGGGGACCCCACTCTGAGAGCTGTCATGCTATACAATGTAGCTCCTCTCGACTGTGGGAATAAGCCTTGAGACTAAAGCTGCAGAGTTTCCAGCTGCATGGAGAGGCACTGCTCTTGTGAAGACTGGCAACAGTATGGGCATCTCCTCCCATGACCCTGTCATCTGCTCCTTCCCTGTCCATCCCTTAGCCACAGTCCTCCCTTGCCCAGCCCAGAGAGTTTCAGTACACTGCTGGCAGCAGGCTGGCCAATTCAGCCCTCAGCTACCAAGGAAATGTGATACACACAGCCAGGGCCCTGAACACTTGCCTGGGACATAGCCACATCTGGAGGCTGGAGACAGACTTTCCAGATGATTGACTGCACTATTCCCAGCCCAACCAGGTGTCTCCCTTAACATCAGATGGCCACAGCCTCCATGTTTGCTCCTGAGCCTGAGTTTCCATGGGATGAGGCTGGGAGAGTTTGTACATGCTTTGGAGGGCTGTTGTCAAATGTGTTGTCGCTGTTTTCAGATTTTCATCTGGTGTACCTGGCTGTGCAGCCAGATGCTGAGTCCATTTTGTCCTGCTGCTCTGTGGAGTTGTGTCCACATGTCATGTGACATTCAGGCAGCAGACAGCACTTTAGCCTGTGGTTGGGCTCTAATACCTGCTGTCTTACATGAGGATACCCTGGTTATGTGTCGAGAGGGAATGCCTTTCTACAGGTTTACTAGAGAATATGATTTACAGCATGAAGCTTTTTTTTTTCTCCTCTCCGTAGCACATCTATTTGTGTGTACAATTTGCTCAGAGTGCTGTGATGTTCAAGGCTAAATTATTGCCTTCCATAGAGAGACCCAGGTTTGATTCCCTGCCAGTGTACCTCCTGCACACCCACCTCCATCTGTCATTGGAGGCTTCCATGTTGCTGTGACACTGAACAGGTTTCAACAGAGTAGGAAGAAAGACCTGGTGATCTACTTCCAAAAATTAAGCAGTGAAAATACTATGGAGCAATGGTCTGATCTACAACCCATCACCAGATAGTGCGAGATTGGCAAGTGTTTTGTTCTGTTGTGCATAGGTCAACATGAGTTGGGTGCCAACTCAGCGACAGCTAGCAACAACAAGCTCCAAGGAAAGCAAATTACTGAGTGTTGGGGTCAATGACTATGGAATGCACATAATTCTAAACTGTCAGCCCAGCCAGGTGAAAATGAGAGATTTTGGCGAGCAAGTGCCTTCCTGTTGTTTTGTTTTTCTTGAAACTTGCATCATTCAGTGTGAGTCCTTTACTCTTCTTTTATGTGACCTGTCAGAGTATCACTGAGAATCACATTACTAGGTGATGTCTGTAAGCCTGCAATATTCCTTAATGTCTGTGCTGTGGTGTTTGGCTGGCATCAACATGGTAGACATTGAGTAAAACACTGTACAATTTGAATTCTGTCACTCATAACCTCATGTTTTCATTCTCCTCAATGTTCATGTTTTGAAATTTCATGAACTGAGTTTTTCCAGTTTGGGCCCTATCCTAATGATGAATATTTCAGGAAAAATGTGAATTACAGTCATTGGGTGGTTTCTTAAATTTAGAAATAAGGAAAAAGTTATGTGGTTTTCTCTTTTTCACCCAGGTTTTGGGATAGGTGATTAAGACATGACTTCAGAATTGGCCTGTGGCTGGTCCACTAAAAAAATAAATAACTGATATTTTGTTCTTTAGGAAAAGAAATTTTGAAAAAAAGAAAAATTAAGTAAGAAGAGAACAACTGAGTGCATTCTCCTTTTCCTTGTGGGAGAAAATATTAGACAGTGATGTATCTTATTTAACTTTAATAATAGTTTTCAAAGAGTGAAAATCTACCAGTGACATAGCTAATCCCTTTCCCCACAGATTTTCAAAAGCTTCATATGCTTGACTTCCAACACGTGTGGTGGACACTGAGTTGTTGACTTGTGTCACTTTGCTTGACTTGATCCTGGGTATGTGTCTGTTCTGGTCATTGCTTTGTGCTATTGCCACTGTATTCATATTGTAAATGTAGCACCAACTGGAGTAATTTTTAATACCCTTGCTGGAAAATTCTCCCTTAATACCCTTGCATCTACAAGGGAAAACCAAGTGGAACATTAAAGAGGTCCTGATCTCCTGTTCCCTCTGTATCTTACCACCAGTTGCCACAGATTAATTCTGACTCATGGTGACTCCCATGTGTGTGAGAGTAGAATTGTGCTTGGAAGTTTTTCAGTTGCTGATTTTTCTGAAGCAGCTCTCCCAAGGAGACTCTGGGTGCCTTTGAACCTCCAAACTTTCAGTTAGCAGCTGAATGCATTAACCATTTGTACCACTCAGGAACTTTCCCATATCATAAACTACTTCCTTTATCAGCTCCCCACTTCACATCTCTGCTATGTCTGTATGACTGCAAAGGAACTTGGGAGGGTCATAATGACCTTCGTCTCTTCCAATCTAATCATCCCCCCCACCAGCATCCACCACATCACCTTTGGTTCCTTTATCTTATTTGAGATTTTCTGTATCTCTTCTAATAAAACAGAGGAACCAAAGGTGATATGGATGGAAAAACAACAACAACAACACACTTTTTTAATCAATATGGTAGCTAGCATGTTGCTGTGATGCTGGAAGCAATGGCACCATTATTGAATATGCCCACAGAGTCACAGATGGTGGACAGGTTTCAGTGGAGCTTCTGGATTAAGACAGACTAGGAAGAAGGAACAGGGCCAGATCTACTTCTGGGGAGAAAAAAAAAAAAAATTGGCCACTGAAAACCTTATGAATACCAGGGAAACATTGTCTGATATAATGCCAGAAAATGAGCCTCTTGGATTGGAAGGCACTTAAAATAGGACTGGAAAAGAGCTGCCTCCTCAAAGTAGAGTCACCCTTAATGACATGGGTGGGGTAAAGGTTTTGGGACCTTCATTTGCTGATGTGGCATGACTCAAAATGAGAAGAAACAGCTGCAAACATCCATTGGTAATCGGAATGTGAAATGTACAGTGCGTGAGTCTAGGAAAATTGGAAGTTGTCCAAAATGAAATAGAATGCATAAAGATTGGAATACTAGGCATTAATGAGCTGAAATGGACTGGTATTGGCCATTTTGAATCAGACAGTCACATGGTCTACTATGCCATGAATGATAAAGAAGAATGGTGTTGCATTCATTGTCAAAAAGAATTTTTAAAGATCTACCCTGATGTTCAATACTGTCAGTGATAGGATACTATCCATGACTACAAGGAAGACTGGTTAATACTACTATTATTCAAATTTATGCACCAACCACAAAAGCCAAAGATGAAGAAATTGAATATTTTTACCAAATTCTGTGTCTGCAGTTGACGGAACATGAAGTCAAGATGCAATGATATTTACTGATGATTGGAATGTTAACATTGGAAACAAAGTTGGAAAATATGGCCTTGGTGATAGAAATGACACCAGAGATTGCATGATAGAATTTTTCAAAATGAATTACTTACTCATTGCAAATACATCTTTCAACAACAAAAATGGTGACTATACACATGGACCTCCCTAGATGAAATACACAGTAATCAAATTGACTACATCTGTGGAAAGAGGTGATGGAAAAGTTCAATATCATCAGTCAGAGAAAAGCCAGGGGTCTACTATGGATCAGACCATCAATTGTTCATATGCAAGTTTATGTTGAAGTTGAAGACAATTAAAAGAAGTCCACAAGACCCAAAATATGACGTTGAGTTATTTCCCACCTGAATTTAGAAACCATCTGAAAATAGACTTGATGCATGAACACCAGTAACCAAAGACCAGATGATTTGTGGGATGACATCATACATGAAGAAAGCAAAAGTTCATTAAAAAGACAGGAAGGGAAGACTAAAATAGATGTCAATACAGACTCTGAAACTTGCTCTTAAACAGAGAATAGCTAAAGAAATGAAGTGAAAGAGCTGAACAGAAGATTTCAAATGCATCCCAAGAGGACAGAGTATTATATTATAATGACATGTGCAAAGATGCAGAGTTGGAAAATCAAACGGGAGGTACACGCTCAGCATTTTTCAATCTGAAAGAATTGAAGAAAAAAATTAAGCCTTGGGTTGTAATATCGAAGGATTCTATGGGAAAAATATTGAATAATGCAGGAAGCATCAAAAGAAGATGGAAGGAATACACAGAATCACTGTAGCAAAAAGAATTGGTTGACGTTCAACAATTTCAGAAGGGAGCATATGAGCAAGAATTGATGGAATCGAAGGAAGAAATCCAATCTGTACTGAAGGCATTGGCAAAAAACAAGGTTCCATAAATTGATGGAATATCCACTGTGATAGAGTTGTGTGTTAATGTGACTGGACACAATTCTGAGTGGTTTAAGCAGTTGTGATGTGTGTTATTCCTCTGATAAGATTGGATGTATATGTTTTGAGCAGCCAATATGTTGAAAGGGAGTTTCCCTAGGAGTGTGGCCTGCTTCCAATATATTTATGGACATCCTGGGGAAAAAGAGACACTCTTCTGTGGATCGGGATCCTATTGTACTGCCTACAACTGTCTGTGAGCGAACAACCCATCATTTGAGCTCTTGGATTCATCATTTGTTGGAGTCAACAACTGGTATACTACCTGCCAACCTTGAGCTCGTTAGCCCCTACAGCTGCATGAGTCAGGAAAAGCCTCCAGCTTGACGTTTGATCCAAGAACTTGGGACTTGCCAGCTTCTATAAGTGTATGAGCCATTTTCCTAAGATAAATTTCTCTTTCTCCGTGTATATATATAAGCTTTACTGATTTTACTTCTTTAGAGAACCCAGCCTAATGCACCCACTGAGATGTTTCAGCAAACAGATGAAACTCATAAGACAGCTACTAGGCCAACTTACTGGAAGAGATCCATTTATTTGCCCATTTCAAAGAAAGTTGATCCAGCAGAATTAGAAATTATGGAACAATACCATTAATGTCACATGCACGTAAAATTTTGCTGAACATAACTCAAAAACATTTACAGCCATATATTGACAGGAAACTTCCAAAAATGTCAGCTGGATTCAGAAGAGGATGTAGAATGAGGGATAGTATTGGTGATGTCAGATGGATCTTGGTGGGAAGCAAAGAGTACCAGAAAGATGTTTTACTACCTGTGTTTTATTGAATATGCAAAGGTATTTGACTGTTTGGATCATAACAAATTATGGATAACATTGTAAAGAATGGGAATTCTAGAACATTCAATTGTGCTCATGAGAAACCTGTACATAGACCAAGAGATAGTCATTCAAACAGAACAAGGGGATAATGAGTGGTTTAAATCAAGAAAGGTATGCATCAGAGTTGTATCCTTTCACTATACTTATTTAATCTGTTTGCTAAGCAAATAATCTGAGAAGCTGGCCTATATGAAGAAGAACATAGCATCAAGATCAGAAGAAAACTCATTAACAACCTGTGATATGCAGATGACACTACGTTGCTTGCTGATGTGAAAAAGACTTAAAGCACTTATTGATGAAGATCAAAGACTGCAGCCTTTAGTATGGATTACACCTGAACATAAAGAAAACAAAAATCCTCACTACTGGACCAATATGCAACATCACGATAAATGGAGAAAGCATTCACATTGTCAAAGATTTCACTTTACTTGGATCATAATCAATGCCTGTGGAAGGGGCAGTCAGGAAATCAAATGGCATATTGCATTGGGCAAGTCTGCTGCAAAAGACTTCTTCAAAGTGTTACAGAACAAAGGTGTCACTTTGAAGTATCAGGTGTGCCTCACTCAAGCCATGGCATTTCCAAATAGCTTTGTGTGCATGTAAGAGTTAGACAGTGAATAAGGAAGACCACAGAGTAGATGGCGGACTAGGCACAAGGACTGCACAGATGCTCTTCAACAAAGAAAAGGAAAACCAATTAACACAGACACAGAAGATAATCTTGGACCCCTGAACCTTGAAGGGAAAGATACAAAAGTGGACTAAACCCCAACTAGCAGAAGAATTTGCATGAAAATACCAAAAAAAGAGACACACAGAGCTGCGGTCTGGCAGTGGACTGAGCGACCCTGACGGCACAGACGACATGGCTTGGAGATTCCTGTGGTGGTAGGACCTAAGAATTAACCCAAAAATCACCCTGCTAGCCAGGGACTGCACGAAAGACTGTGCACGGTGGCTGGGGAACAAACGGAGAAGGTGAAGAGAAAGGTGGGCTGAG
>NW_006921606.1:4864089-4881390 GCF_000298275.1 Orycteropus afer afer
AAAAAAAAAAAAAAAAGGAAGACCGCAGAACAGTTGATGCAGTTGAATTGGGCCTTTGGTGAAGAATAGTGAATGTACCATATATTGCCTAAAGAATGAACAACTTTGTCTTTGAAAAAATACAACTGGAATGCTCCTTAGAAGTGAGAATGGCCAGACTTTATTTCTCATACTTTATCACATTGTTAGAAGGGACTAGTTCCTGAAGAAAGATATCATGCTAAGTAAAATAGAGGGTCAGCAAAAAAAGGGCAAGACCCTCAATGAGGTGGATTAACACAGTGGCTGCAATGATGGGCTCAAGCATGGCAACAATCGGGAGGATGGTGAGGGCCCATGCAGTGTTTCATTTCTTTGTAAATGGGGTCTCTATGAGCCAAAACTGACTGAATGGCACTTAAGAAAACATATCTCTTCACCTTGAAACACTTCTTTTTGGCTTCTTGATACTGAGGTCTTTGTTATTACATTCTGTGAACAAGAGGTGCAAAATGGAAAATGACAGACCCTTTCCTGTGATTGTAACTTTATCTCAGTGGTAGGTTGTGGTTAGAATGATGAATTCAGGGAATAAAGAAAGGAATATGGACTTTTAGATGGACAAACCTAGGTTTGAATCTGAATCATCACTGACCAGTTACGTCTTTTTTATTTTGCCTCCCTATGCTTGTTTCCATGGTTCAGAGGAGTGGAGAGATCCATCTGGACAGGTAGTGGTGAAAATTGGAGATGATACCATTGCTGTGCCCAGGACAGGCTGGCACACAGATGGTGCCCAAAAGACACTGGCCTCTCCCCTCATTATCTTAAAGTTCCCTTTCAGCCTCCTGAAGGAAAGCCTAGAATTGGAGTTTTGGGCTTCCTGCCAGGATCATCTAAAACTCCATTCCTTTTTTAAAAAATCACTTAGTTTTATATCTTCCCATATGCTGATGTCTAACTTAGTTTTGTGTGAGAGTGTGTGTGTATATGTATATTTGTACACATGTGTGTGTGATTCTAGAGAGTTATTTTTGTAATCATATATATTTTCTTTTTGCAGAGAGTATTTCAGTTTTATGGGAGCTTCTTTGGTCTCAGAAGGCTTTTTTAATAAAATTTGGGTTATATTTATCATATATATGTGCCAATAAAACTTTATTTCTGGATATTGAAATTTGAATTTTACATAATTTTTTTTGGACTAGAAAAGCATAATTTGTCTTTTTAAATAATTCTGTCAATTAATAGAATTTGTATGTTTGAAACAGTTTTAGATTTATGGAAGAACTTCCCTCTACCAGAGAGTAGAGAGAATTCCCATTACTACCCCCTTTGCCATATGCAGTTTCTTCTGTTAATTAACATTTTATATTATTATGGTACATTTGTTATAATTAATGAACCAATATTGATACATCATTATTAACTGAAACCCATACTTTATTTAAGAGTTCCTCAATTTTTACCTAATGTCCTTTTTCACTGTTTTAGGATCCCATCAATGTTACCACTGTATTTTTTAACAGAATTCATATTTATATCTTCATCTATTTCCTTTTTATCTCTTGATAGGTATATAATATGTTTCAACATCAGAGCCTTGGAATTAAAGTTAACATTCAAGTTACCAAGCTTGTCCTGCTACGACAACGTCCTGTAAGTCCTCTGAGGTACTTTTTAGAGTATACAGAAAATGTAACTCTTCTTGAAGTTCTCTGGTACTGAGGAGGAGTCTAAGTAGTTGTCTGTCTTATTCCTGGCTTTGCAGGAGATAACACTGTGCCCTGAGCCAGGGGCCAAGGATGTTGAGTATGAGAGCAGGCAAGCACCATTACTGAAGTATGGTTTGTGCTTGTCTGCTTAAGATATCAGTGGTATCCATGGTCTGCTCAAGGTATAAATGGGTCCATGTGCATTTCTCCTTCACTCTGTTATGTCTTGCACTAGGCTGCAGGCTAGGTGGAAAGGCTTGGTGGTGAGGACTTTGGAACCATGACAGCCCTGCTGGAGCTGTACCTACGCATCAACCCAAACGTGAATTTACTGTAGAATTTCTCCTTAGTCTTTTATTAAGAGCTTTTCCAGATGACAATGCTACCTGCAGAATCAAGCAATAGACATGGGACTGAAGAACTGATGCTTGGTTTTGTACACTGTTCTGTCTGCAGAAAAGAAAAAAAAAATGTTTCTCTAGTAATCTAGTCTTAATTTGAATTTAAACAATAAGGCCCCTCATGGTCTTTCTGTTGCTATCTGCTGCATACCCACTAGTGCTAGGTTTTTTATTGGGGGAAATTACATCATTGAATGGTGTCTTGGTGAATAACTGTCTCAACCTTAACTTCTACACTGTAGTCTGGATGTAAACTCTGACTTCTGTGGAAGTTTGCTTCTCTGACTACCACCTGATTTCTCTTAGGCCAAATTGTCCATTGGGCACCATGGTGAGCGTTCTTTGGAGAGCTTCTGTCACTGGCAGAATGAAGAATATGGAAGAGCACAATATCTCGGCAACAACCAGATTCCAGGAGGGAAGGATGATACGCCCCCTGTGGATGCAGCTGTCTTTGTGACCAGGTAAAGCTCAATCCAGCCTGTATGTACATACCTGATATGAGAGAAGAAAAAGATGTTTCTCTTTGGAGAGGAAGTAGGGAAGAATTGGTTGAAAACTTAGGCTTGGAAATCAGACTTTGGGCCCCCTATTTCCTTATCAGAAAAATAAAAAGTAGTACCAGTATCCAGTATATGAGGATTAAATGAGCTATTCCATGTGAAGCACTTTTCACTGTGCCCAGCGGGAAGTAAGGGTTCAATAGGTATCAGTCACTATTACTAATTAATATTATTATTTATAATAATATTCATAATAATATTATTGTTGTTATTGTTATGTGCCGTTGAGTCGGACCCGACTCATAGCGACCCCTCCTTGGGTTTCCGAGGCAGTATCACTACGGAAGTAGATTGCCCCATCTTCCTTCCGAGGAGTGGCTGGTGGGTTTGAACCACCAACCACCTGGTTAGCAGTCAAGTGCCTTAGCCACTATGCTACCAGAGCTCCCAATAATATTATAAACATACTGAATCCCATGTAATCCAGAGTCTTACCTTCCAAGAAAATTCATTATTTCCACTTTCCTTCACTAAATAAATCACTCATTAGGAAAAAGCTAACCTATGTTTGAAGCTGTTTGCAAACTATCTTACACCCAGCATTAAGGAGGTGAGTGATGCTATGAGCTTCATGTGGGAGGAAGTCCACACAGACACAGATATTTTATGCCCAGCCTTACTTGATTTACCATCCATCAGCTTGCCCCTCACTTACCAGTACCAATTGCCATTGAGTAGTTCTGACTTATGGTGACCCTGTAAGTGTCAGAGTAGAAATGTGTTCCATATGGTTTTCAGTTACAGACTTTTTGGAAGCAGATCATCAGGTCTTTCTTCTGAGACCCCTCTGAGTGGACTTTCAATTAGCACATGAGTGCATTAACCATTTGTACCACCCAGGGACTCCATCCTCCATTTTGGTACCAAAAAAATTAGGCAGGGATGCCCACGGAATTTACTTGGAGGCTGTGTTGAAGCAAGGAGCTAAACTTTTTCATAGGTACAGAAGTGGACTGACTTTTCTAGATTGATAGTGACACTATGGTTCCTGCTGTGATGACAGAAACCAAGGGTTGCCTCCCCACACATGTGGCAGGAACAAGAAGGGACTGTTTAATTTCTTTCTTACGTGTCAAACTTCTCTGAGATAAACTGGTTCCACTTTAACATAAATAAGATGTACATATTAACACTAAAAAACCTCCTTAGAAAATATGCAGACACTTTTCTTAATAATTTAATCCATGAGATTAAAAATATCAAAATTGTATTATAGTTGCTAGGAATATATTAACTTTAAGTTTTAGTGGTTTTTTTTTTTTTTTTTCTTTAACTCGTAAATTAAAAAAAATCCTTCCCAAATTACAAAGTTTTTTCCTTTCTGAGTTCAGAGGTAAAGTTGTAGAAGGGAGAACATTAGTTCATTAGATGGAGGACAACCTGCTCCTCGAGCTGAATGAAATAAAGAGTTAAGTCTAGTTTATAACTTTGGTGTTGAATTAAGAAAGGCTCTTTGGTTATATTTCCTGGGCCATGTGCTACAAGCTCCCAGCTCAATGACATCCCTAACCCCACTTGGCAGTTGAACACTCCAGCCCCAAGCATGAAGAATGAAGCTCCCTAACATTCTCCCTTAAACAACACAGACCATGCACATTGCCACACGAGACACTGGCAGATGCCTAATCACTCTTGTAGGTGCTTCATCAGCGGCCAACTTGAAAGGGTTAAAATGTGCTTTGTAGCATATGGATCCCTTATGAGAACACTTGCTGCTTTAGGATGTGATAAAATGTAGGCTGGGACTTTGTAGAAAAGATCTAGGGAGTAGTTCTGATTGCCTACAATATGGCTGGTGTGCTACTGGGTGCCAATGACCAAGGGATAAACGTGACCTGGTTCTTGCTTTTGTCCTTGGCTTGGCCACCCGTAGAGTGCTGGAGACTTCCATCTGTCACCACCACTCCCTCCTCCAATATCATTGCCCAGAGGCTGCCATTGCTTACGGCACTTAGAAATGGCCTTTGGAGCCTGTGAATTTCTTTAGAACACCCTGAGACTTACAGTATTGGAGTTAAGTGTACTAGCCTTTGAGGGTGGATTTGATTTGAGGAACTAGCAGGAGTCCTTGGAAATCAAGTATATATTTGACTACAGGTAAATCTTATTCTTATCTTTAATGATTATTGAAATGGTCAAATGAGACAGTCCTTCCTCATGTGTTAGTCTGCCAACTTTCTTTCCATTATTACAGACTGTAATGAACTTCATTTTTATATCCATCCATGTCTAGAGCCTTCTTTGCCTTCTTTTTTAGATTAGAACTTATAATGGCATGATTTCTTTTGCTAGACATATTATAAGGGATATAAGCAGTGTTACAACATGAAAACCATGAACAACTCGGATTCAAATTAACTATGGATACTTGTAATGGTACTAAACGCTGAATAAGATCATGCTATATGCCTGGTCTCAGGAGCTCTGGTGGTACAGTGATTAAGGCATTTGGCTGCTAACCAAAAGGTTGGCAGTTCAAACCCACAAGCTGCTCTGTGGACTTATGACATACTGGAGTTATGACAAACTAAATTTACGAGGCCATCTGTTTTTTGTTTTTCTTTTCCTTTTTTGGGTACATCTTATCATTAATAAGATGTACTACATAAAATGTTGCAGCATGTAAATTGCTGATGTTATCATTCTCAGATGTTCACTCGCAGATGTTCATTGTTACAATTTATTATATAAAACACTGCCATATAGCAGACTATGGCCTGATCTACAATGAAGTCAGTGTCATTGTCAGGAGTTGTAATGGATGGATAGTGGGGCAATTAATATATGACAGTTATAAACTGTACATGTGCCCCACAGCTGTTATGACTTAAATGCCGTTGTTACAATGCTCATGCCAACTTCACTGTAGACCAGGCCTATACCAAAAACCAAACTCACTGCCATTGAGTCGATTCTGACTCATAGTGATCCCCATTTGGTTTCCAAGGCTGTAAATTTTTACCCAAGCAGACTACCTCATTCTTCCACAGAGCAGCTTGTGGGTTTGAACTGCCAACCTTTTGGTTAGCAGCCAAATGCCTTAATCACTGTACCACCAGAGCTCCTGGGACCAGGCCTATAGCATGATCTTATTCAGCATTTAGTACCATTACAAGTATCTGTAGTTAATTTGAATCTGAGTTGTTCATGGTTTTCACGTTGTTAACACTGCTTATACCCCTTATGATATGTCTAGCAAAAGAAATCATGCCATTATAAGTTCTAATTTAAAAAAGAAGGCAAAGAAGACTCTAGATTATGGATGGATATAAAAATGAAGTTCATTACAGTCTGTGATAATGGAAAGAAAAGTTGGCAAACTAACACATGAGGAAGGACTGTCTCATTTGACCATTTCAACAATCATTAAAGATAAGAAAAAGATTTTGGAGGTTAAAGGAATGATTGGCATAAAATCAATAGTTTTAACAAAGAAGGGCCAGTCCATGAGATGGAGAAGCCATTGATTTGGATAGAAAACCAAATCCAGGGGAGTATTTTTTATGAATTTACTGATGATTCAAACAAATAGCATGCAGTCTTTTTGAAAACTTGATGAAACAGCAAGGAGTATTTTAATGCCAGCAAGGTCTGGTTTCATTGCTTCAAAGGCAGATTTGGCTTATGTAATGAATATATAACTGGAGATGCAGGAAGCACCAATGTTGAAGCTGCTGAAAAATTCAATGATGAGCTGGACAAGGTAATACAAAGTGAAGAATATATACCAGAGCATATTTTCAACATGGATGAAAAAGGCTTGTTTTGGAAAAAGATGCCAGAATGGAGAAGTCTGTGCCTGATTTCCAGGCATTTAAAGACAGAATCATGCTGCTGCTTGAAGGAAATGCTGCTGGATTTAAATTAAAACCTTTTCTTGTTTACCATTCTGAAAACCCCAAACATTCAAAAACATTGATAAAAATAAGCTGCTGGTCTACTACAGGAATAACTCCAAGGCCTGGATGATGATTATGTTATTCAAAGACTGGTTTTTAAATTGTTTCATCCCAGAAATGTGTGCCCACTGCCTTAAAAAGAGTACTCCTTCCAAGTTCTCCTGCTGCTTGATGATGCCTGTGCACATCCTTCTCACATGGATGGCCCAAGTAAAGATGTGAAAGTGGTTACATCTACCTCCCAATATAACGGCTATGATTCAGCCTATGGATCAAGGTGCAGTTGCCATCTTCAAGACATATTACCTGTAGTAGTTAAAGTTGTATGTCAACTTGGCTGGGCCATGGTTTTGAGTGGCTGGGCAGCTGAATGTAGTTATTCCCAATGATATGATTGTAATCACCTCCATGGTAGAGTCTGCTGTGAGCAGCTAAGTAGTTACCTTTGAGATGTGGCCTGCTTTTAGCATATGGGAAGAAGCTTTGAGGAAGGTCACTAGCTTTTATCACATCTGGACCCTACATTTGGCTGAGTCTTGGCTTGCCTTGTTGCCTGTTGATTTTAGGATTATTCCTGGACTTGAACCAGTAGTCTGCTGTGTTGCCTGCTGATCTTGGGATTGTGCTATTTTACGTGTCTATCTTGGGTTTGTCAGCCTCCGCAGCCAGCAGATGCCTGAGATAGGAAATGCCTGAACCTCCAGTGGGCCTGGACAGGAGGCAGAGCTGAAGCCCAGGGTTAAGGGCCCTTCACCCAGCCCCTAGAGCTGGCACTTTGAACTCAGACTTCTAGCCTCCTAACTTGTAAGAGAATAAATTCCTGTTTGTTAAAGCCATCTACTTGTGGTATTTCTGTTATAGCAGCACTAGAGAATCAAGACAGAATTTGGTACCAAGAGTGGGGTGCTACTCTAATAGATACCTAAAATGTGGAAGCAGGAATGGAGTGCATCCTTGGGCCCAAGATCCCAGTATTGGGACCATGGTAGAGAGACTGGCAGCAGCAGAGCTGAGAGACTGGCATGAGACAGAGCAATGGGCTTGTTAGCCTACAGAGTGAGAATGCTGAGTACCTTTGGGCAGGAAGCTTCCTGGTGGAGTGGGTTGCCTTTGGGCACTAATTGGTAGAAAGTGAGAGACCAAGGAAAGAGGAAGCAGAGCTGCCTCAGTCTCAAAGTGTAGGACTGTGGCCTCTGGGGTTTCAAAGGGTGGAACCACCACAGTCTCTTAGGCTTCAAAGAGCCAGAACCTCACCAACTCAGTTCTGGAGTGTGTGGCTGCCATATATGAGTGCTACTGGGATGGAGCCATATCTGCTTCCCAAAAGTGGGGCAGGAGAAAGCCATGCTCAAGGGGCAGAAGAATGGGACCTGCTAGGCCAAGGGAGTGATGACACCACTCAGATGGATGAGGAGACTCGGACCACCTAATGAAGAAATCTGTACAGGTGCCAAGTTGACAAGGGGTAAAATATAGTATTTAAAGGTTGTGCATTAACTTGGCTGGGCTGTGATTTTGAGTGGTTTCCCCATGATGAGATTGTAATCACTTCCATGGTAGAATCTTCTGTGAGCAGCTAAGTAGTTGCCTTAGGGGTATGGCATGCTTCCAGTATATAAGGAGAAGCTTTGAGGAACTTTTGGCACTTTTGGATAATCAGTGGCCTGCTGTGTTGTTCGCCAGTCTTGGGATTGTACCTGCACTTGTACAGGTGGCCTGCCATGTTTCCTATTGATCTTGGGATTGTGCCATTTACCTGTCGATCTTGGGTTAATCAGCCTTAGCATCCAGCAGCTACATGAATCAGAAGAAGCCTCTAACTCCAGTAGGCCTGGAACAGGAGGCAGAGTTGAAGCCGAAGGTCAAGGGGCTTCACACAGCCCCTAGAGCCAGCACTCTGAATTTGGACTTCTAGCCTCCTAAACTATGAGAGAATAAATTCCTGTTTGTTGAAGCCATTCACTTGTGGTATTTCTGTTATAGCAGCACTAGAGAACCAAGACACTACTGATGGACTACATTTGCTCAGGCAGTAGCTGCAACAAATGGAGGTACAGTAACATTACTTAATTTCTAAAAGAACTATAATATTCTTTAGTCTATCCAGAAAATTACATTTTCTTGGGAGGAAATTATGGAAAATTACATGCAGGGCATATGGGAAAAATTGTTGAATTATATGAACATGCTCCAGATATTTGACAAGGATAATATGATGGAAGACATTGGTGGTAAAATTGTCCCTATGGCAAGAATGCTGAATTTAGATCTAGCTCATAGATCATGAAGAAGGAGAATTAACAGATCAGGATTTAATGGATATTGAAGAGGAAAGACGTACTGGAGAAGAAAGAAAAAAATGAGGAAGAAGGAGAGAAGTTGTAAAAAAAAAAATTTATAGTGAAAGGATTAGCTGAAATTTTTTTTCTAAACCAAATCAGGGGCTTCAGTTACCTGAAAATATGGACCCAAATGTTGATCTTTTTTTTTTTTTTTTTTCCTGCATAAGCAAGGCTTTCATTTTTTTTTTCCCCCTGCCTAAAAAAGGCTTTTTATTAAAAAAAAAAAAAAAAAAAAGCCAGTCTCTGATGGGACTCTTTTTCTGCCAGAATTCCCACTGGTTCACTGTCACAGTTTTTCAAAAGTCCATGATGAAGGAGGAAGGCCCATTTTGAGTCCTTTGCCTCTGTGTTTTGTGAAACATAACTTGTTTCTGTTCTTGGTGCAAATGCTGATCATTTTGCTAAAGTTGATAGGCAGATTCAGAAAGTAGTGTTACTGAGAAATATATGAAGAAAAAAAGAAAAGAACCATATAGACAACTCTACCAATTTTCTGACTAGGGATAATCCAAATGATCCAGAACTTTCCACAAGTGGAATTATTGCTGCAACTGACAAAATGCCAATGTTGTCCAATTCTTCTTCAACATCAGAGTAAAATTTTATGATTTATTTATGTATATAAGTAAGTATTAAACATATATCTGTAAATTTATATGTACTATTTCCAAAGGCAAAGATCAGGTTTATAAAAGATATTGATGATAAAAGGTAATAATAATGAAAACAACCAAAAAAATAAGGTATTCAACTTATGTTAGAACCAATTCATGATGGAGTTGTTGGAAAGGAACCGCATTGTAAGTCGGGGACTACCTGAATAATGTGGCTGCTTTTGATGATAACTATTAAATTAGTTCTAACGGCCTTTTTTAGGGAGGTGCTCTAAATAACATCATCTCTGCAATATACAACTAAGCTTCCAAGGGTGCTGTTCTGAAAGTAGTCTTTATTTAGGATGTATAAGCTCTGGTGTCTATTAAAAATATCAATAACTTATAGGAATTTTGCTTATTTTGTTTCTTCTCTTTTCTTGCTGTCTCCTTCCATTGTCTGGGTGGAGAAAGCACTTATAAGTGGTCTTAATTTGGGAATAAATAACATTTTTTTCAGAGGCAATAAATGTCATCAAAATTAGTGTTGACAGAGCTTCTGGATTGTCCTTTTACAAAAAGCCATCAGTACATGAGAGTGCATCTTTAGCCAAAGGAGTGTGCAGGTTAGCTTTGCTTTTCTTTTTCTTTTCATTCTTCAGTAGCTCCTTATATACTACGTGGGAAGCATTTTGTGTAAAAAGTTATTTTCTAACTACAGCATGTTGGGAAGTGTCCTGATTATATTGTCATTGTTGTGGATTAGATTGTGTCCACCTGAAAGTTGAATTCTTTCAAGTTTCTTACATTGAAGTCCTAACAGCTGTATCTGTGAACATGACCTTGTTTAGAAATAGGATCTTTGAAGATGTTATCAGTTAACATGAGGTCATACCTTATAGGATGGGTCCTAATCCCATCTGAGTAGTGTCTTATGAAAAGATGCTCAACTCACAAGTCGTTGTTGTTGTTGTTATTTGCCGTCGAGTTGGTCCTGACTCATAGCGACCCCTCCTTGGGTTTCCAAGGCAGTATCACTACGGAAGTAGGATTGCCCAACCTTCCTTCCGAGGAGTGGCTGGTGGGTTTGAACCGCCAGCCTTCTGGTTAGCAGTCAAGTGCCTTAGGCACTATGCTACCAGAGCTCCCAAGTCATTAGGGAAATACAAATCAAACCCACAATGAGATATTGCTTCATACTTACTTCTTGTTGTTGATAGTTTCCATCATGTCAATTCCTTGTCGTGGTGACCACATATGTATAGAGTAGAGCTGTGCTCCAAAGCATTTTTCAAGGCTATGTCCTTGTGGAAGTAGATCTCCAGACCTGACTTCTAAGGTGACTCTGGGTGGATTTGAACTGTCAATCTTTCAGCTATTAGTGGAGTACAAAACTGTACCACTCAGGCTTCTCCAAGGGGTATCTTATAAATGAAGAGAGCAGACACAGAGATAGATAGGAAGGATGGCCATGTGACGAGGGAGGCAGATGCAGCTGCAAGCCAAAGAGCACTAAGGATTGCCAGGAACTACCAGAAGCTGGGAGAGAGGCATGGAGCAGATCCTCCCTGTGAGCCCCCAGAATGAAGCAACATGACTAATATCCTGATTTTGGACTCTCTGCCTCCAGAACTGTGAGACAGTAAATCTGTTCTTATAAGCCACCCAGTGTGTGATGGTTTGTTGCAGCAGCCCCAGGAGATTGAGACAGATGTGTTTCTAAGTACAGGTGCTGGAGGGTGTGCAGTGGCAGGGAAGAGGATCTTCCCTCCACAACCTGGAAGGAGCATTTCTTCAGCTGTAGACAGCAGGCTTTGAGGGTGTGGGTAGAATGAGCCTCTTGTGATGGCTTTATTGCCAGTTGCCCCCTGTCCTTCTCTGTTTCATGCTGAGGTACCTCAGCAATTAGGAATCCTCACATAACTTCTGTGAGAAGGATGGATGTACAGTCCCATCCTTGGTCCTCCCAGGTGTTGAAGGCCTCCTACAGCACAGATGGCTGCCAGTGTTGGAGTTGGGGCAGGAAGCTGAGTTGGCTGGGAAGCACTGTTTAATCATTATTGGCCAAGGGTTGGAAAATCATGGGTTGATGAGTTGATGTTTTCAGGAGGAAGTTGGGTGCAAGGTACTGCTGCTGTCAAGAAGCAGCCATCTCCTGCCTAAGGACTCTACACTGAGTGTCTAATTGTAGGCCACCTGGCCAATTAGTGTTGCAGGGCTGTGTCCTATGGGCTGAGCCTGGGGTAGGATGATGTGAGGATTTTTTCTCTTTTCTTATTTCCCCCCTGGAACCTGAGAGTGGATTCCCCTGGACACCCACCAAGCAGCAGATGGCTGGCTGTGGAGGACATGGGCATGACATCATATCCAGCAGGAGCCATAAGCCAGAAACAACAGAAGCTGGATTTTTAGCAGCTGCAGCTGTGTCTATGGCTAGAAAAAGCCTCTGGTGGACTGGGTTTGGGGCCACATGGGATCACACAGGACTGGAGGTCTAGGGGGGTCTCCATACCTGGTGTGACTCTACCTCTGACTCTGCATCTTCCAGGGAAGTAGTGGTTTCCCACCAAGTCCAGATCTGTGCTTATTTTGCTGAGAATTCTGGGATACCTAGGGCAGATATAGGGGCTGCCTAAAACAAGACAAAAGGACACCCACCTGTTTGCCAGCCTTCCCCACGTAGTATCACTCCATCCAGCTCTCTAGGACCCTCCATGTCTGACCAACAGGGCCCTCACCAGGGCTTGCTGGTTGTGATAGCTCAGAGAGTATCTGTGGAAAATGGTGTCATATTTCACCACGTTTCCAAATGCTGGTGAGAGATGTGGCCATCATGGAAGATGCTAGGTAAATTGACAGTGGTCTGGAAATGTTAGTCATTATTTCATAAAGGAGGCACTATGTGTCCCCAACTATGTGTCACCACCCATCTGTCAGTTTGTCATACTGTGATGGCTTACATGTTACTATGATGGTGGAAGCTATGCCATCATTATTTCAAATACCAGTAGAGTCACCCATGGTAGACAGGATTCAGTGGAGTTTCTAGAGTAAGACAGACTAGAAAGAATATTTCTAAAAATTAACCATGGATCACAACAGAATATTGCCTAATAAAGTGCTAGAAGATGAGTCCCTAGGTTGGAAGGCATTATACAATAGCTACAACAATGGACTCAAACATGCCAGTGATTATGAAGATGGCATGAGACTGTATAATGTTTTGTTCTGTTGTACATGAAGTTTCCATAAGTCAGAGCTAACTCTATAATAACTAACAATAACAAATAGTGTGCCAGACAGTAGGTTATGCACAAGACTGACTACACAATATGTGAGGCCTAGGGCAAAATGAAAATATGAGGTCCCATGTCCAAATGTTAAGGATTTCAAGATGATGACAGCAGAACATTAAACAAGCACAGAGGCCCTCTGAGCATGGGGTCATGTGCAGTTGTGCAGATCACATACTCATGATGCCATCTTTCTTTCTTTTGAAGAATGACCAGTGAAATGTGATGGATGTACAGCTTAGAGAGCTAGGTTTGGATACTTTTTTTTTCCATTCCCAAATGTACCCCATCGATCTGGCTTTGTGGATTTGTATGAGTTTGCAATTAGATGACATAAAAAGTGTGGCACTGCTAATTAACAGAACAAAGCAGTATTATCTGGGAATGAAGTCTCTGAAGGCAGGTGGCTTACTTTACCTTTTAGTGAAAACACTTGAATGAGAAGGAGAGGGAAGATTCACATTTTGAATCTTCCTTTTCAGGACAGACCTCTGATTGAGCCTGACTCTTCATGAGTGGACCACACTTCTGTCTTCTTCCCTAGGAGAAGTAATGGGGAATGCTACAAGGTCTCTCATTTGAGACTCATCTTGTTCCCTTCAGGGAGGCCATGACGTAAAAAAGTAGAAAATGCAGCACCTTATGCCCACCAACCAGCAGGACTGGCTTTCTCAAGATGGCACCCACAATGAGGACAGTGCTCCTTCCTTTGACCAGCTGAAGCAGAGAGCAAAGCTTTCAACAAACTCTATTGTGTGACTCTGGGAAACCCTGGGTCAAGGTCTTCTTATCAATGTGTGAATGCACTGTATGTGTGCATGCACATGTGTGTATTTGAGGGGGAGAGAGAGGAAGAAAGTGAGAGGGAAGGAAAATGTCCAAAATGTTCAAATGGAAAGGGTGCTGGAAAAGGAATGCTGGGTTGCGGTTAGATAGATATCAAAAGAGTGTGAATATTTATAGCCATAATTTTATTGGTTTGGCTTCCTCTCTGCCAGTATTTTTTCCTACTGTCCTCTGCTGTTTGTTAGTGTTCTAAAAGGGAGTCCTTGACAGAGAAATCTAGTCACAATGCTCCCCTTTTCAGCTCCTTATTGTTATTCTCTTGCCCATGTCCATCGGTGTTTCTTTGTTTTGGAATGAGGTTATGACAAGTTTGGGAGTCTTAAAGGCTTTCTTTTTGTTGTTGTTGTTTATATATAAATTGAAAATCAAAAATATGTACATTTGCTGTGGGGAAAAAAAAAAAGGTAGAAATTTCAAAGATGCAAACTCACACAAGTTGCTGACATGATTGGTCCTGAGCTCCTCCTTAATTTCTTTCTGGAGTAACATACTGCCTCCTTATTCATTGCCCTCAGTAGGATTGCAGGTCAAATCCTTCCCTGAGAGTTGGTTTTGGTAGAAGGAAGGGAGGAATTGAGGCCACTAAATGCCTGAGTATGAGGATACTTTCTGAGTGTCAAAGAGGGGGAGGTATATACCCCACCAAGGTGGATTAAGAGTAGCCCAAGCCAGAATTAGCTTTCTTTCACAACTGTATTTAGTGCCAATCTTGAATGGATAGCTATGTCTTCCTTTCCGAAGTTATTATTATTATTATTATTAAAGTAAAATGACTACAAAACACACCTTTTAAATCTGTGCACTTGGGTGTATTCTAACAGCCCACCCCCAGGCTATGTGAAGTGCTGGGTATAGGGCTCTCAGAGGGGCACAGTTGCAACCAGGCCATTTGCTCTCCTCATCTACTCTAGCCAGTGCTCTGTGGTCAGCTCCTAACTGTGTGGACTAATGGGAGGAATTATGAAAATTAGCTGGTTTCAGGAGAGAAAGGCCCAGATCTCTCATTTTACACACAGGAGGGCAGAGGTCAAAGCGAGTCCTTGTCACCTATGAGCTAGAGCTGTGCCAGACTCAAAGGGCACTCATTCACAGACACCCCTGGGGGACCCTGGGGAGCTTTAAGAATATAATTTTTTAAATGGCATTTTCATTGTCTTCTCATCTGAGGGATATATGGCCACTATAGCATCTAGAACCAGTTGCTGCCCAGATGGAGTAACTTGGGGAAGCCACTGTTGTTTGATATTTATTGACTGATGATTGTCCTGGGCAGTTGTTGTTGTTATGTGCTGTCAAGTCAGCCCTGACTCATAGGGACCTCTCCTTGGGTTTCCGAGGCAGTATCACTACAGAAGTAGATTGCCCCCTCTTCCTTCCGAGGAGTGGCTGGTGGGTTTGAACTGCCAACCTTCTGGTTAGCAGTCAAGTGCATTAGGCACTACACTACCAGAGCTCCTCCTGGGCAGTAGGGCTTGCAAATATGTTCTTCTAGGACTTTTTCAGCTGTTGGGAGGAATCCTTCCAACACCTGAGCGTTACTTATGCAGTTGTTAAGCTATCTCAGGAGTCTTGTGTGGGAACCTGGGCTTACCCTTGGGAATGTTGTAGATAGACTACTCTTGGTGAACACTGTTAATTGTTTTTCCTCCTATAACCTGTGACAACTAAAGTGGTAACATTGCTATGAGCAGGGTAACAAAGAGGATAAATAAATAGTGTTTTTTCTCACATTCTTACTGGTACTGCATGAACCTGATTTTGTCCTTTTTATTAATTTTTAGGACTGATTTCTGTGTTCATAAAGATGAGCCATGTGACACCGTTGGTAAGTTGGGAGTTGGAATCATAATCTATGGGGCTGGTATGCTCTGTGATAATATGGAGGCTTGTTGATATAAATTCCAGGTTGGAGGAGCTGCTCTCAGACAAGCTCTGCTTTTGCTTTTCTGTAGACTCTTTTCTTACAAATTGATTCCTCATCTTTATCTTCCCTTTTTCATTCAAAAAGTTATGAACTTGCTTATAGAAGAAGGCATCTAAACAAGGGGTTAATAAAGGAGATGTCATTGTTGTTGTTATGTGCCATCGAGTTGGCCCCAACTCACAGCGGCTCCTCCTTGGGTTTCCGAGGCAGTATCACTACAGAAGTAGATTGCCCCATCTTTCTTCCGAGGAGTGGCTGGTGGGTTTGAACCACCAGCCTTCTGGTTAGCAGTCAAATGCCTTAGGCACTACGCTACCAGAGCTCCCAATAAAGATATGGTAAGTCAAAACAAGGAAAGAGAAGCCATCATTCTGTCTCAGGGAACTTGCAAGTGGGGACACATTTGGTTTTGAGCATGTTGGTCTCCACGGTAGAAGGGGAAGCAAGTTGAGTAACTGGTGGTTATGAGACAGAAGTGAACTGATTTATTCTCGTGTGTGCTGGTAATTTTTATCAAGTGTTCTCAGAGTTGAATGTGATGATTCAGTTATAAGACTGGGGCCACGAGGCTAATTGCTTTGCAATCCAACAGTGTTAATGCTGACATGTAGTGCTGAGTAAAACACACTTTCCTCCTCCTCTCCCTCCATTGCCTTCTCCTTCTCCCCATCTTCCTGTCACTTTTCATTTTCCTTTCTCTCTTGTCTTCATTTATATCTAGATTTTGACTGTTTATATTGAAATTTTTTTTTCCAGCATAAGAATAGAGTTCTTGGTTTAATAGAGGAAACACTAAAAGCATTTCCAACTTTGTCTGCTATAGCACAAACTTTTATTTGCCAAGAGTCTGAATATTGCATTGCCAAAATAAAAATTCTGAATCTAATGTGCTTAGAATTGTAGGAAAATTGAAGGAAAAAGTTTAAGATTGAAAAATATACATAGTGTAGAACTCAAAGATTAAAAACCTTCCTGTGGAGTCCTGGCAATGGGTAGCCTTTGCCCAGACAAACTGATAGGCTTTGGGTAACTTTCCATTTGCTTCTTAATGTGCAAAATGGTCATCTTGTACTAGGGGCTTCTAAGGCTCTTCAGAATTTAGTATAAAGATAACTAACATTTATGTCATACTTTAGAGTTTACAAAATGACTTTTTATACAGTATACATCATCCTCTAAACAAATCTGAGAATGAGGTATCAAAAACCATCCAACCAACCAACTAACCATCCATCCAACCAACTAACCAACCAAACAACCTATGCTTCATTACTTGGGAACTGTCTTCATAATGGAATTTCTAAACAAATGCAATGGGAAAATATGCATCAATAAAAGTGTAGTTAGCATATGACTAAGTCTGGCTGAAGTTGTAGAAGATGTGTGTTGACATCTGCCCATTGACAAAAACTGCCTAAGCATGTGCTATCCTAGAAATGGCTGTTCCCTCTCAGTATTCATAAGGAAGCTTTGATAGCTACCAGATTTCTGTCTGAGAGGCAGCCTCTGCTCTGTGTACCTCCTGCTCCCTGTGCTTGCCCCTGTGCACAATGGTATTGATTCATCATCTTGCCCTTGCCTGTATATCTCCCATGGAGGAGTTTCCACTACATGTTGTTGTTGTTAGGTGCCGTCAAGTCGTTTCCGACTCATAGCAACCCCATGCACAGCAGAATGAAACACTGCCTGATCCCACACCAGCTCCATGATCCCTGCTATACTTGAGCCCATCATCTCAGCCACCGT
>NW_006921606.1:4882270-4892386 GCF_000298275.1 Orycteropus afer afer
AATTCCCATTCTTCTCAATGTTATCCATAATTTGTCATGATCCACACAATCAAATGCCTTTGCATAGTCAATAAAGCACAAATAAACATCTTTCTGGTGTTCTTTGCCTTGAGCCAAGATCCATCTGACAGCAGCTATGATATCCCTTGTTCCACGTCCTCTTCTGAATCCAGCTTGCACCTCTGGAATTTCTCTATCAATATACTGCTGCAAACGTTTTTGAATTATCTTCAGTAAGATCTTAGTAGACCCACTACATGAGGTCCAGGTTATTTCTCTTTCAGTGCCTGGCACAGAGTGTAAGGGGCTCAGTCACTGCCATCAATTGACTGAGGGAATGAGAGAACAAATGAATGAATGCAGGTGAAGGAACTCTTTGTTTTTGAACAACATGAATCTGATCATGTGGTTTTCTTTCATGTTTATGTTGTTAGTTGCTATTGAGTTGGCACTGATTCAATAGTGATCCAAGTACAACAGAATGAGATGTTGCCTGGTCCTGTACCATCTCCATGATTGTTGGTGTGCTTGAGTTCACTGTTGTGGCCACTTTGTATTTTGAGTGCCTTCTAACCTCAGGAGCTCATCATCTAGCACTATATCAGACAGTGTTCTGTTGTGATGCATATGGTTTTCATTGGATGACTTTTGGAAGTGGATCTCCAAGCCTTTCTGCCTCATCTATCTTAGTCCAGAAGCTCAGTTGAAAACAGTCAACCAAGGGTGACACTGGTATTTGAAATTCCAGTGGCATCACTTCAAGCATTGGAGGAACATACAAATCAGCACAGTACAACAAGCTGACAGATGAGTGCTGATTCATATTTATAGATGGCTTTTATTTTATTTTGAATATGTAACTTTCATATCTGCCATTAATTGTGATTATGTTCTGTAATATCATGCCTTTCCTTTAGGAGCAAGTGGCTGATTCTAATCAAGCATCGTTTCCTCTTCTAAACTGAATTGCCCTACCATTCATTTGACACTTAACTATCTACTGCTGAGAACATCCATGTCTTTATGTGACCTCCCAATGTGTGGGTCTTGTTCTTTAAGCCAGACTGGAAATCTTTTAAATGGCAGGAACCAAGTGTAATCATCCTTACAGGACAGCTGGTTAGCTCAGTGCTAAACTAGTCCCATCTCCTGCATTCCCATTGCATGCTCTTTCCAGGAACACAGTTGTCTCAGTTACCAAGCAAAAAGTACCACAAATGGATGTCTTTAAAGAGCAGGAGTTTATTTTCCCACAGTTCAGGAGGCTAGAAGTCTGAATTCAGGGCATAATTATAGGGAGGATGTCTTTCCTTGAAAGAAGTCCTAAGAGTTTCTTGGCATTCTTTGGTATCTGTCTTACCCCTATGTATGTCTCTGTGTCTATTCTGGTCTTTTTACAACTCAGAAGTGATTAGGTTTAGGATCCACCCTACACTGATGTGTCCTCATTAACATGAAAAAAGAAGAATCTCTATTTCCAAACAGAGCCATATTTTTGGTACAGGGGTTAGGAGGTTAGGATTTCAGCTCATGTTGGTGGAGGATGCAGTTCAATCTATAACGTCATCAGTGATTGTCAGCTTTTACAGAGAATTGACTCTTTTTTTTTTAATTAAAACTTGTATGGTGATTTATTAGTATAGCTTTGAAAACTGGGGTTATAGTTTTAAAGAAGTCCATTTTGTTTCTATTTTAAAACTCTAAAAAAAAAAAGTAAGAAGTGGACAAAATAGTACAGAGAGGTTGCTTGTACTATCATCAGCTTCCCCCAGTGGTAAAAATTCACTTAACTGTAGTGCATTTATCAAAACCAGGAAATTGACTGGCACAATACAGTTCACTAGACTTAGATCTTACTCATTTTTTGATATGTGTTTTCTTCTATAAGAGCTCTGGTTGTGCAGTGGTTAAAACATTTGGCTGCTAACCAAAAGGTTGGCAGTTTTAACCCATCAACTTCTCCATGGGACAAAGATGAGGCTGTCTGCTTCTTTAAAGATTTATAGCCTTGGAAACCTTATGAGGCAGTTCTACTCTATCCTATAGAGTTACTGTGAGTCAGAATCCACTCAATGGCAGTGGTTTAGTCCCATGACATTTTACCCCATTTGACTAACCATAATCAAGATACAGACTGTCACCCCCAAGGAGCTCCCTACTGCTGTCCCTTTGTAGTCGCACCCTCCCTCTCTCCTCTCCCCTGAGCCTGGGCAGCCAGTTATCTGAATTCCATCTCTATAATTCTGTCATTCCAACACCCAATTTATTTTTGTATTTTGTTTTGATTGCACAAAATGGAAAATAATCTGAATCACATAGACATGTGGTTGCCAATGTGAAGAGACTTTGAACAGCTGCCCTGCAGTCTCAGGATCCAGCTGTAGCAGATATGCCAAGATAATCTGGTGCCTAAAGATAACTAGAAAAGCCTGAGGGTTGCCCACATTTTATAAGTCTGTATAGTGTTTTTTGTTTGTTTTCTTATTTTCATTGGGATATAACTAACATACAGTGAATATCACAGATATTAATTGTACAACTTGATCTATTTTATTCCTATATTCTTGAAACTACTACCCAGGATAAGCTATTGAATGTTAACAGCCTCTCCGAAAGTTCCCTAATGCTCCTTCCTAGCCAATATCCCCTGAAGGTATCAGTGTTGTTGTTGTTGTTATGTGCCATTGAGTCGGACCCGATTCACAGCAACCCCTCTTTGGGTTTCCGAGGTGGTATCACTACAGAAGTAGATTGCTCAATCTTCCTTCCAAGGAGTGGCTGGTGGGTTTGAACTGCCAGCCTTCTGGTTATTAATCAAGTGTAATAGTGCCTTTCTTACTTAAAAAAAAATAATTTAAAAATACATTCCAAAGTTAAATTTAAATGCTACATTTGAAAAGTCCTGAGGTACTTATGGAATTCTTATGGAAGAATGCATGTGGTGGGAGGGGGAATGCTCAAAAGGATGCTGGAGAGTCTTGAGCAACCAATGTTCACTATACCCCTGACTTATTAGTGAAAATTGAGACACAGAAGCCAAAATCCCCAGACTTCCCATCTGTGGGCTCTACAATTTCCTACCAACATTGGCAAAACTAGGGTGACCCCAGTCTTGACTCTAAGGTGGTCCTGACCCTGTGGTGAAGAGGCCTCACTCAGGCCCTCTGCAGACAGTGGGGACTTGGTGTCTGCTGACTGAATGGATGAATAACACTCTTTTAAAAAGCCACATAAAAAGGACCCTTCTAAAGTAGCCCAAGAAGCCACCCACAGAATGAGGAGGGCAAGTCCTAGGTAAGAAGAGGTGATTAGAGGTTGGGGTGGTAGGAGGTGGGCCTTGGAAGCCTTTGCTGCCTCTGTGAATTGCCTGTTCCCCTGACACACACCACACAGTTAGATTTCTCTTGGGATGGTGGCCTGAATGGCCATTTCTCTCCATAGCCTGCTACCCAGATGGACATCCATATTATTATAAGTGGATGTGGGATGTGTGTCTTGTTTCTACCCAAGGTTGTAAACTGAGCTACAGTGATTTTTTTTTTTTTTTAAACAGTCTAATTCAAGTTGGGAAGACAGTCGTGGTTCAGTGGTAGATTTCTCATCTTTCATGCAGGAAACTTGGGTTTGAATCCCAGATGATACACCTCATGCACAGCTATCACCTTGCTGTCAGTGGAGGCTTGTGTGTTGCTGTGATGCTGAACAGGTTTCAGCAGAGTTTCCAGACTAAGACAGAGTAGGAAGAAAGACCTGGTGATCCATTTCCAAAAGTCAGGTAATGAAAACCCTGTGGATCATAGTGACTCGACCCACAGCTGACTTTGTGTACGATGTAGAAGCTGGCAGCGTTTTGTTCCATTGTGCATGGGTTTTCCAGGAGTTAGAGGCAAACTGAGCATCAGCTAACAGTTCTACCTGAGTATTGTATTATCCCTTGCTTGATCTCATAAACTATTTTAACTAATGGAAAGTGCTCCCTTTTCCTCCCCTAGTACAGGGAAGTGATGATTCTGTACAAAGGGAAAAGGAAATGTTTCAGAGCCGTATGAAGGGTTTGACATACAAGGCTGCATAGACAAAGGCAAAAGCTTAAACCTGGTCCACGTGTTGGGGTCCTGCAGCTACAGCCTGAGGGACCACAGGCCCCCTGAACCTGTGTGGAAGGAGCCCTCCCTTTGTCTCCATAGCATGTCCCACAGTCCCCCTCAACTTGGCTGGGAAGAATCCTTCCTGTCTTTCCACAGCATGTCTCACAGCCCCCCTGAACTCAGGTGGGAAGACCTCTTCTCTCTGTCTCCATAGCACTGGAGCCAAGCTCCCTGAGAGGTCTGAGTGGCCCAAGGGGAACTTCATAGAGGTAGACATTGATCTTCAAGCCTGAATCTGTGTAATGAGGGAGAAAGTAAGGGAGTATTTACAGTAGAAGTGAACCATGAAGAGAGGTCATTCCCCCATTAAAGTGATTATGTTGGAAAAGAAGCCTTGGTTTCTGAAGTCTGTTTCAGGCCAGCCCAACATATACTTCAAGACTAAAAGGGGCTAGGGAGCCACAAAGGAGAGGGAGGTTTGGGCCAACAGTGTCATAGCTTTGGGTCAACTTGGTTTCTATGACTTGACTGTGTCAAGGAGGAAGAGAGGAAGTGAGATATGTGATGCCATCATTACTCATGGAATCCTTGAGACTATGGTCTTTAGAGACCCTTCAATCCTGTAACTGAACTCACCTCCATGGCTTAACTTTCAGCCAAACAATAGACAGATGTATCAAGTGAACAATAATATCAGGGTGGGACTCACTCCTTAGAACAATCAACCATAAGAGATCAAAGGGCAGAATTTGCCCAGGGTTAAAGCTCAGGAGACAGAAAGGATAGGAAAGAAAGAACTAATAGAAATGATGAAACACAGGGAGCAAGTGGGAAATGGGCTGTTACATTGTGGGGATTGCAGTCAACATCACAAATCAAAATTTGTCTGAATTATTGAATGGAAAACCAATTTGCTCTGTACATTTTCACCCCAATCACAAAAAAAGTTAAAAAACAAAAAAGTTTGAAGTCTCTCAGAAAGCAATTACTCATTTGAATGTGTCTATCTAAAAACCCATCTCATTGCCTTAGAATCCCATCCCATTCCTTAGTTTCAGGCTCACCCATATAATGCCTTTTGTGTTTCTTGAGATTTGCAAAAGAGAAGACTTAAAATTTAATTATATATTAGTTGTCCAAAATCAGAAAATCTGAGGTCTTTAGCAAATTATTCATTTGTTGAAAGTTATATTGATGTTTATAATTATGCTTTTGAACATATTCTATGATTTTCAAGAGGTTTTATGGAAGGTTTCAATTTTGGCAATCAAACATACCTACGTCTAGTAATCAGGGGGTAGAATGTTTTGGCAATTGCTGCTTTCCACTCCCTACAATAACAAAGTAGACCATCCATTTAAGAGAGATAGCTGCATAGCATTCTATCAATTTTTTTCCCACAAATTCAGCTTGGATTTCTTAGCTAATAGAGTTTCTGGGAAAGCTAAAAAGTATGTATTTCAGTAAACTTGTTTCTCTTCTCACACATTCAGTTTTAAACATAGGTCCTTGATTTTTCTCAAAGTGCCGATTGCATTGTGTCTGGATGTTGGCAAATGTCTTCTAAAAGACTATTTGTAGGAGCTACCAGAATTGAGGAGAATGGAAGTAGGGGATGGGTAGGGGGCTCCTGTCATTATTCCCTGGGCTATCCTGTGGCATAACTCAACAATAGTGATGGAGTGAATAAAAATGTAAGTGTGTGTGTGTGTATAAGAATTTATGCATTTGGATTATAATGTTGGAAAAGAGTATTAAATATACTGTGGGCTGCCAGAAACAAACAAATCAATCTTAGAATAAATCAAACCAGAAGACTTCTTAGAAGCAAAGGATAGTGAGACTTCATCATGCTTACTTTGGACAAGTCATCAGGAAAGACCATGATTGGTAAAATAGAGGGTTGGTAAACCTGAGGGAACTCCTCAATGAGATGGGTTGATACTATGGCTACAACAATGGACTCAAACGTACTAATGATCATGAAGAAGGCACAGGACCATGAAACATGTTGTTCTGTTATGCATAAGATAGAAGGAGCCCGGGTGGCATAGTGATTAAGCACTTGGCTGCTAACTGAAACGGTAGCATTTTGAGCCCACCAGCCACTCCACAGGAGGAAGTTGTGGCAGTCTGCTTCTATAAAGATTATGGCCTTGGTAATACTGTGGGACAGTTCTTCAGGGTCTGTTCTATAGGGTTGCTATGAGTCAGGCTCAACTTGATGACAATTTTTTTTTTTTTTTTTCTTTTTTGTTGTTGTTGCCTTTATACATAAAATCACTGTCTTAGGCTAGGTTCTCTAGAAAAGCATAACCAGTGAAGCTCACATGGACATAAAAACCAAGCTAAACCCAGTGCCATCGAGTTGAATTTGACTCATAGTGACCTCCATAGGGTTTCCAAGGCTGTAAATCTTTACAGAAGTAGATTACCTCATCTTTCTCCCACTCCTGCAGAGAAGCTAGTAGGTTTGAACCACTGACCTTCTGGTTAGCAGCCAAATATCTTACCCACTGCACCACCAGAGCTCCTACACACACACACACACACACCCGTGTGTGTGTGTGTGTGTGTGTGTGTGTGTATATATATATATATATATATATATATATATATAGAGAGAGAGAGAGAGAGAGAGAGAGAAATTTATCTCAAGGAGATGGCTCACACAGTTCTAGGGGCCAGCAAGTCTCAAGTGTGTGGGTCAAATGTTAATTAAGCTGGAGACTTTTCCTGACTCCTGCATCTGCAGGGGCTGATGAACCCAAGATTGGCAAGCAGTTTAGCAGGATGCTGACTTTGGCAGATGATGAATCCAAGACTGGGAGGTAAAATGGCAGATTGTTGGCTCACAGCCTGTGAAGGCAACAGTCCCAGGATTTGCAGGCAGTACGGCAAGCCACTGGTTCAGCTCCAAAACCAGATGATGATAAGTTAAATATAGGATCCAGACCTAACAAAAAGCATGAGAATTTTCCTAGGATGTCCATATATATATATATATATATATATATTGGAAGCAGACCCCTGCATAGTGCAAATGACCCCTGAGGAAACTCCCTTTCAATTGGTTGGCTGCTCATCACATATCTCATCATGGAGGTGATTACCTTACATTAGATCTCATCATGGAAATGGCTATACGACAACTGCTTAAACCACTTAAAATCATGGTCCAGTCAAGTTGATACACATCCTTAACTAACACAGACACCATGAGTCAGAGCTATGGGATGATAACAGCAATAACAACACACTCACACACCCCTTTAGACGCACACATGCCTCAATATATATATGCACATGGAAGTGTGTAGTGTGTGTATATATATGTGTAAGTGTGTGTGATCTCTGTACCTTAAGTATGGCAGGTCTCCCTTTATGTCTGCAGAGTTCTGTGAGTCCTACAGGTGGGAAGCCTCCCAGGAAGATCTGTCTGCCATGCAGATAACCCAACAATAACCCATGTAGGAGGTTTGTGTTTGGAATGTGGCCGTATGTCCACACTGAAGGCATTTGCCCCAGGGGACCAAGTTCCACCTTTCTTGGTGCTCCTGGCAGGGTGGTATTTAATTTTAAGATGGTGACAATATGTAGGTATGTTTGTGGCTCTGAGGCATGGTATGAGTAGTGAGGGGACCAGGTCCTATGAGTCCTATGGGTTTATGAGAACAAAGGCTCCTGCCCTGGTTGGTGTGAGCCAAAGAAATGACAAACTGAGATCTGGAGAAGTGTTCCTACTGTAGGTGACCTTACAGTGGATCTTGGGGTCCCTTCACCTCCCATAAGGGCCCCCATCTTCACAGTAAAGGCTGAACTCATCTCATGAAACCTCCCATTGGAAGAGCAGGAATGGCATGAATGCACGCTCTGAGCAATAGCTCTCTAGTTAATCATGCCTTCAAGTCTTACTTCCACCGCTGACTTTCTGTGAGTTACCTACTGCCTTCACTATATTTTCTCATCTGTAGAGTGGGATAAGGAGCCCCCTAGATAGTGCAAATGATTAGGTCCCTGACTACTAGCCAAAAGGTTGGAGGTCCTCATGATCTATTTTTGAAATGTCACAGACATGAGAATCCTATGGAGAACAGTTATACTCTGACAAACATGGGGTCACCCTGAGTCAGAATTAACTCGACTAGTTATTGTGAGGGTTACGTGAGATGACCAAGGGAGTGAAATTGTGAAGTTTTTTCACTAACACTTCTTGAAGATTTACTCTAAGAAAAGTGGTCAGGGTGAAAGAATGGCAATTCCTATAGAAGGGAGTCCTCATGCTTCCTTCCTTTGGGAGGTGGGGGTAAAGGGAATGAGTGAGATACAAGTGGCTGCAGGGCCCTAGGGTAGTCTGTGGGGCAGAGAAGGAGGAAAGAGGAAAAGTGTACAGGCTGTGGAAGGGGAGAGGTCTTAGGTGCAGGAGAGGATGAAAAGAAGAGGGGATTTTAGGGAACTTCGCTGGGGGTTTGAATTAGAGTCCTTTTTTTCTTCAAGACATTCAAGTAGTAATTAGGATTGTCTTTGAAAGTTCCTTTTTTTTGGTTGCCAGACTGTACTTCTTTGGATTAGACTCCAGGGTATGATTAGACCATGTGAGATGCTGAGATTTATTTAAGTCACCACTGATGTTTTTGGACCCTGGGCTTCCTCATCTGCATCTGGCATTAAAACCAACACTTCAGAGTTGAGCCAAGAGTTCATTTTCCCCATGACTGCTCAACTGGGGGTCTTATGGTGAAAGGAGCCAGGGCTGGTCCGGCTTAAGCTGTTGAGATGTTCGGAATTAACCAGAATCAGGACATATATGGAGATGCTGCCAGTGTCAGAACTGCAATTTTTGGGATAAAGTTTATAGCTTGCACATTTCAAGTAGTTCACCAGACTCCTGTGACCTTTGTGAATTCATTAAATTGAAGAACCTCTATATGTGTATATATATATATATGTATATACATATATACATACACATACACACACACACACATACACAAGGGAAAGAGAGAGAGGGAGAGAAAACCCACTGTCATCAAGTTGATTTGGACTCATAGCAATTCCCACCAGGTTTTCAAGACTGTAGATTTTTTTTTTAAGACTGTAGATCTTTATGGAAATAGATTACCTCATCTTCCTCCTTGGAGCAACTGGTGGGTTTGAACTGCTAACCTTGGGGTTAGCGGCCAAATATGTTACCCACTATGCCACCAGATAGAAAGAGGGAGGGAGGGAGGGAAGGAGAGAGAGAGAAAGAGGGAGAAAGGGAAGGAGGAGGGGGAAGGAGGGAGGGAGGAGGAGAGAGAAGGAGAAGGGGGGGTAAGGAGGCATAGAAATAGAAATACAGATACAGATATTTCTCTCGAAGAAATGGCTCGTGAGATTGTAAAGGCTGGAAAGTACCATGTCTGTGGGTCAAACATCAGGCTGGAGGCTTCTCTGGACTCCTGCAGCTGTATAGGCTGATGAACCCAAGATTGGCAGGCTAGATGGGAAGCTGCTGGCTCAAGGGCTGTGGAGGCTGATGAATTCAAGATAGGAAGATAAGATGGCTGGCTGCTGGTTCACAGGCTGCATAGGCTAACATATCTCAAGATCAGCAGACAATATGGCAGGCCACTGGCTCAACTCCAAGAACTAGAAGTCAAATGAGGAGCCAGATGCAGGCTCCAGATCAGACAAAAGCCAGACATCTTTGCCAGGATGTATGTATGTATGTATATTGTGTGTGTGTGTTTATTTTTTTGGAAGCAGGCTGCATATCTGAGGAAACTCCCTTTCAACTGATTGGCTTCTCATAGCAGATCTCGTCATGGAGTTGATTACATTATATCAGGTATCATAATGGGGGATGACTACATCGTAACTGCTAACTAGCTGAGAATCATGGCCCAGCCAAGTTGACACACAGATTTAACTATTGCAGTCTTCCTGCTGAAGTTAAAAATTAGCTATGAGGTTTATTTATTTATTTATTTATTTAAATTTTTTTTTTTTTATTATTAGGATTTGGGTAAAGATTTACAGAGTAAAT
>NW_006921606.1:4899201-4910586 GCF_000298275.1 Orycteropus afer afer
GGTCTCCTTTTTTTTGGTATTTTCACGCAAATTCTTCTGCTAGTTGGGGTTTAGTCCAAATCTGCATCCTTTCCTTCAAGGCTCAGTGGTCTAAGGTTATCTTCTGTATCTGTGTTAATTGGTTTCCCTTTTCTTTGTTGAAGAGGGTCTGTGCAATCCTTCTGCCTAATCCGCCATCTTGCCCCAGCTATGAGTTTTTAACATCATTTTCTACAGATATGAGCTTAAAGAATTAGAGGTGCTTCTGGGAGTGAGAGAAGGTTATGCCATTCAAGCCTGGACTGGTTCCCAGTTGATGATCTGTTCTGCACTGCAGAGATCAGGCCTGTGCCTGGCTGTTAATAGGGCTTGGAGTCAAGAAGCCTTTGGAATGACTAGTATAGATCACTGGGAACAGAAACACATTGCCCGGTCCCACACCACCTTCAGGATTATTGGTATGCCTGAGACCTTTATTGTGGCCACTGTGGATTTTGGAAGCAACCTTGAGGGCTTGTCTTCTAACATTGTATCAGTCAGTGTTCTGTTGTGATCTGTAGGGTTTCTATTGGCTAATTTTTGGAAGCAGATTGCCAGGCCTTTCTTCCTAGTCTGCCATAGTCTTAAATCTCTACTGAAATTTGTCCACTATGAGTGACCCTGCTGGTATTTGAAATACTGGTGACACAGCTTCCAGCATCACAGCAACATGCAAGCCACCACAGTACTACAAACTGACAGATAGGTGGTGGGAGCAATTTTTAGTGAAGAATTAAAAAGCTGTCTTGGAATTCATTGTGATCTTATGAGAAATTGTCTACATTGTTGGAGGTTTTAGGGCTGAGGAGAGAAAGCTTGCTACTCCTTAGAGCAGCCCTAGCTCAGGACAGAGATGCTGCCAAGTGCTAGTCTCTGGAAGGATCTTGATGTGGATTAACAGCTTCCCAGCTTCCATCGAGGGCCTGAACCCAGGGCCCACCTGTGTCTCCAGGGGAGCAGGGCCAGCACAGTATGAGCCCTTTAACAATGGGATTATCCATGCTGACATTGTCCTGATCCTAGCATGAGTGGGGCAGATTCACTAATGATCTGGTTGGCCTACAGTTTTGGGATCAGCTTGCTCTGGGTTTGCACTGATTGAGGAAAAGGAAGCTGCTATCTGGCTGCAGGATGTACAGTGAACATTTTAACCTAGAGACTCTCCTTCTTCCCTAAGGAGATGGAGAGAGGACCTGATGGTGGGGCACATTTTCTACTGCAGGGTTTACCTTCTCTCAGCTCAAGAGTCCCTGATGGAATCCACATTGGATTTCTTTGTTAAATGGCTACATAAAGGTTCCATGTCCTTGCCTGCCTCCTCCCAGCCACCCCACCACTCTGTGCAGTGTTCCAGCCCTCACTCTGGCAGGCCAGGCGGCCAGGAGACTGGGGACCCCTTAGACATCCAAGGGGACCAGATGACAGGCTCCCATAGCTTTTATTCTTTTCTATTTTTGGAAGAGGGGGGATTTTTATTTATTTATTTATTTATTGGTACAATTTTTGGTAGTAGAAAAATATATAACAAAACATTTACCAATTCAATACATTTTCCATGTGCACTTCAGTCACATTGATTATGCTCATCATGTTGTACAGCTTTCACCATTGTTTCCAAATCATTCTACCACCATTAATGGAAACTTAATCCCCCCTATGCAAAGATTCCCCTTTTCCCCATTCTTCCCAACCCTGGTAACCATTAATAAACTTTGGTCTCTATACATTTGCCTGTTTCATATAAGTAGGATCCTTTGTGACTGGCTTATTTTACTCAGCATAGTGTTTTCAAGGTTCATCCATGGTAGCATGTAGCAGGACTTCATTTCTCTTTATAGATGACTAATATTCTATTTTGAAGTCCCTGTGTGGTACAGATGATTAAGTGGTCAACTGCTAACTGAAAGGTGGACAGTTAGAGTCCACCCGGAAGTGGCTCGGAAGAAAGGCCTGGTGATCTCCTCCCCAAAAAATCAGCCAATGAAAGCTCTATGGAGCATGGTTCTACTCTGACAGTCATAAGTAGCCCTGAGTCAGAATTGACTTGGCAGCAACTGTTAACTCTCCCATTGTATGTATATACTATGTTTTGTTTATCTGTCTGTTGATGGATATTTAGGTGGTTTCCACTTTTTTAGATATTGTGAATAGTGTAACAGTGAACACTGGGGTACAAGTTTGTATATGAGTCCTTGCTTTCAATTCTTTGGGGTATATACATAGGATTGGGTTTGCTGGGCATCCTATGTTAGTTTGGGCAATCTACTTCCATAGCGATACTGCCTCGGAAACCCAAGGAGGGGTCGCTATGAGTCGGGGCCGACTCGACGGCAGATAACAACAACAACATGGTAGTTCTGGCCCACAGAGTTTCCAAGGCTGCAAATCTTTATGGAAGCAGATTGCCCCAGGTTAGTAGGTCAAACCACTGACCTTTTGGTTTACAATCAAATGCTTTAACCACTATGCCACCACATATGAGGAAGAACATGGCATCAGGATTGGAGCAAGACTCATTAACAACCTGCAATATGCAGATGACACAACTTTGCTTGCTGAAAGTGAGGATGACTTGAAGCATTTACTGATGAAGATTAAAGACTACACAGTCTGCAGTATGGATTACATCTCAACATAAAGAAAACAAAAATCCTCATAACTGGGCCAATAAGCAGCATCAAGATAAATAGAGAAAAGATTGAAGTTGTCAAAGATGTCATATTACTTGGTTCCACAATCAACACCAATGGAAGCAGCAGTCAGGACATCAGATGCTATATTGTGCTTGGCAAATCTGCTGCAAAACACCTTGTTAAAGTGCTGAAGAGCTAAGATGTCTTTTTGAAGACTAAGGTGTTCCTAACCCAAGCCATGGTGTTTTCAATTGCCTTAAATGCATGTGAAAGCTGGACAGTGAGTAAGGGAGACCAAAGAAGAGTTGATGCTTTTGAGTTGTGATATTGGTGAAGAATACTGAAAGTACCATGGACTGCCAGAAAAACTAATAAAACTGTCCTGGAAGAAGTGCAGCCAGAATGCTCCTTGGAGGCGAGAATGGCCAGACTTTGTCCCACCTACTTTGGTCATGTCAGAAGGGACCATTCCCTGGAGAAGGATATCATGCTTGGTAAAGTGGAGGGTCAACAAAAAAGGGAAATGCCCTCACAGGATGGATTGACAGAGTGGCTGCAGTAATAGGTTTAGGTATAGCAAGTATTGTGAGGCTGGCACAGGACTGGGCAATGTTTTGTTCTGTTGTACATAGGGTCACTATGAGTCGGAGCCGACTGGATGGCACCTAACAACAACAACAACATGATAGTAGTTCTATGTCTAACTTTTTGAGGACCTGCCAAACAGTTTTCCATAGGAGCTGTACCATTTTATATTCCCACAATCAATAGATGAGGGTTCCCATTTCTCTGCATCCTCACCAACACCTGTTGTTTTCTGTTTTTTTTTTTTTTTATCCTCCCATTATTATTTCTTTTGTTTTTGTTTTACTTTTTTAAAAAATTATTATGATTTGGGTGAAAGTTTACAGAGCAAATTCACTTTCTATACAACAGTTCACATTTTGTTTCATAACATTGATTAAAATCCCACAATGCAACAGCTCTCTTCCCACTTCCTCCCTATGATTACCTTTTCTCTGTGTTCTTTACCATACATTCCTGCCCTCTGAGCTATCTCCCTTTGTAAATCCTGCCCTTCTGATGTTCTATGGTTGATCATTCTAAGGAATGCACTTAACTGATGTAAATGTTCACCTTGTATGCCTGTCTGTTGTTTGGCTGGAAGCCACAGAGTGAGTTCAATTCCAGGTCAAAGTGTGACTAGTGGCCATAGTCTTGGAGGTTTCACCAGTTTCTATCAGACCAGTAAGACGTTATTTTTTTTTTCCTCTTGTGATTTTTCTCCCACTCTGATATATCCTTGCACTGATCAGATAGGCAGATAGGAGAAGATCACAATCAGTACCACTCATTATCACATAGTGGGGGAGCTCTGGTGGTGTAGTGCCTAAGGCATTTGATTGTTAACCAGGAGGCTGGTGGTTCAAACCCACCAGCCACTCCTTGGAAGGAAGGTTGAACAATCTACTTCCATAGTGATACTGCCTCAGAAACCCAAGGTGGGGTTGTTATGAGTCGGATCCAACTCGATGGCAGTGGGTTTGGGTATCACATAGTGGAAATGGTGATTAAGATGATAAAACTGAGAACTGCTGCCATTTATTGAGAGTGTGAGTAGTGGATACTTGGTGTTTGTAATTCACTTAAGGAGCTCTGGCAGCATAGTGCCTAAGGTGTTTGACTGCTAACCAGAAGGCTGGCAGTTCAAACCCACCAGCCAGTCTGTGGAACGAAGACTGGGCAACCTACTTCCATAAAGATTTACTGCCTCGAAAACCCAAAGGGGGTGGCTATGAATTGGAATCGACTCAATGGCAGTGGGTTTGGGTTTCTTTTGTGTGTGTGTGTTTGTAATTCACTTAGTCCTCACAACTCTATGAGGCAGGGTCTGCTATAATCTCTTGTTTTGCCTACGGGGAAACTGAGGCACAAAGCATTAAATAACCTGCCAAATGCTACTCATTAACAACCTGTGTTATGCAGATGACACAACTTTGCTTGCTGAAAGTGAAGATGACTTGAAGTATTTACTGATGAAGATCAAAGACTATAATCTTCAGTATGGGTTACATCTCAACGTAAAGAAAACAAAAATCCTCACAACTGAATGAAAAAGCAACATCACGATAAATGGAGAAAGATTGAAATTGTCAGGGATTTCATATTACTTGGATCCACAATCAATACTCATAGAAATAGCAGTGAAGAAATCAGACATTATATTGCACTGGACAAATCTGCTGCAAAAGGCCTCTTTGAAGTGTTAAACAGTAATGATGTCACTTTGAAGACAAGGGCTTACCTAACCCAAGCCATGATATTTTCAGTCACCTTATATGCATGTAAAAGCTGGACAATGAATAAGGAAGACCAAAGAAGACGTAAATGCCTTTGAATGCGGTTGGCTAAGAATACTGAAAATACTATGGGCTGACAGAAAAACAAACAAATCTGTCCTAGAAGCCATTCAGCCAAAATGCTCCTTAGAAGCATGAATGGCCAGACTTTTCCTCACTTTCTTTTGTCATGTTGTCAAAGGGACCAGTGCCCTAGAGAAGGATATCATGCTTGGGAAAGGTGCCACTCAAAAGGGATTAGGTTTAGGACCTACCCTAGTCTGGCATGACCTCATTAATGTAACATTATATAACATGCAAAGGTATAGGGGTTAGGACTTCAACATATATTTTGAAGGAACATGATCCATAACAATTAGTTACTCACACAGTATTGCAAATGATGAAGCCAGGGTGAATCTGGGCTAGCCCGATATCCAACTTATATTGTGCTGAAAGGAGTAAGTTCATGCAGGGCAGGGATGTGGTAGCCCAATAGTCCCAGGAGCCCTATGGGCAACTTTGGATTTGAGTCTGGCCATCACAGAAGAGGAAGAGAAGAATTAAAGCTGGGAGCCACAGGCCTGTGGAGAGAAAAGCTTGATTGGCTGGGGGCATGTGCAGGGATCTAGCAAAAAGCTCCCTCTGGTGACACACCTACTCCTAGCACTGCCTTTGGGGGTACATGGGTGGAACATGGGAGGAGCAGTTTGTATTTTTTATGTAATAAAGACTTAAAGAGACTCCATATTCACTGTACAGAGTTAAGTAAACTGACCTCTTATATTGGTGGTGGTGTTAGGTGCCGTTGAGTTGGCTCTGACTCATAGCGACCCCATGTGCAGCAGAACGAAACACTGCCTGGTACTGCACCAGCCTCATAATCCTTGCTATACCTAAGCCCATCATTGCAGCCACTGTAACATTCGATCTCTTTGAGGGCCTTCCCCTTTCTCACTGACCTTACACTTTACCAAATGTGATCTCTTTCTCTAGGGAATGGTCACTTCTGACAACATGACCAAAGTAGGTGACATGAAGTCTGGCCATTCTTGCCTCCAAGAAGCATCCTGGCTACTTTTCCACCAGGACAGATTTGTTAGCTTTTCTGGCAGTCCATGGTACTTTGAGTATTCTCCATCATCACAACTCAAAATCATTAACTCTCTTCAGTCTTCCTTATTCATTGTCCAGCTTTCACATGCATATGAGGCAATTCAAAACACCATGGCTTGGGTTAGGCACACCCTCTGGTAGTATAGTGCCTAAGGCACTTGACTACTACTAACCTTTCTTTGGAATGGGTACAAATTTGGATCTCTTCCAGTCAGTTGGCCAGGTAGCTGTCTCCCAAATTTATTGGCATAGACGAGTAAGTGTCTCCAGCACGGCATCCATTTGTTAAAATATCTCAATGGTTATCCCATCAATTCCTGGAGCCTTGTGTTTTACCAATTCCTTCAGTGCAGTTTCGACTTCTTCCTTCAATATACTTCTTGATCATATGCCACCTCCTGAAATGGATGAACTTTAAACAATTCTTTTTGCTACAGTGACTCTGTGTATTCCTTTCATCTTCTTTTAATGTTTGCTGCAACATTCAATATTTTGCCCTGCTAGTATTTGAAATATTGCTGGCATACCCTCCAGCCTCACAGCAACATGCAAGCCACCACAGTACGACAAACTGGCAGATGAGTGGTGGTCAGAACCCCATGGAGGGCTCATTAAAAGACATGCAGCACTGCTCAGGTGCTGATCAGGAGGTCTCTGGAGAGCAGAGGCTCCTGACCCTGCTATTCCCAGGACCACCTGGGGAGAACCACTGCCTTCCATCATTGTGGGTGAGGTCCTTAATTACCTTCTTTTGATTTTTCAATTTAAAAAAAGGAATGTCAAGTAACTCTTTCAGTATTTACTGTCATTTTACTATTACTTTCTTACAGAAAACCCCCAGTGATGTGCATTTCTGAGTGACTTCCTCTGCTCTCTTGGTTTGAGTCTGTGAAACTCCAACAGCTGCCCTGTGTTAGAGCTGGTTATTGCTTAGTCATTAGGGATTGTGGATCTGAATATGATTTTGTGATAATTAGGATGCTGACTGTCATCCAAGGAATCAGACTTACCCTAAATGTTCTGCCACCTCATCTTATTTTCCATAACTCAGTGTTAGTCATTAAGAGCAAGCAGAAGGGACAGTGGTTTTGAGTATAGCCTCTGGCATCCTGCCACCTGGGTCAAACAAATCCCAGCTCTGCTGCCAGCAGTGGACCCTAGACTTACCTCTTACCCTCATTTCAATTTCCTAATCTGTAAAAATAAATAAATAAATAAATAAATAAACAAACAAACAAACAAACAAAGCTCACTGCTGTAGAGTCAGACCTGACTCATAGCAATCCCTCACTGGCTTTCCAAGGCAGTATGTCTATACAGAAGTAGATTGCCCAGTCTTCCTTCCAAGGAATGGCTGGTGGGTTTGAACCACCAGCCTTCTGGTTAGCAGTCAAATGTCTTAGGCACTATGCCACCAGAGCTCCTAGTCTGTGAAACAGGCATAATAATTATTCCTACCTTGGTTGGTGGTTGTGAAGGGAAATGAAATAAATAATATAATAATAATAATAAATAAATAGATAAAGGGCCTAGAATTCATACTAAAAGTAGTAAATAATCAGTGTTAGCTATATGTTGTTGTTTCATTGTCCTCTGCCCCCCTCTTGGAGTCCTTTGTGATGCTGTTTGAAAAAAGAAATACTCTAAGAAAATGGTTCTGAAAGGGTAATCCCAGACCACAACATCAGCATCAGTTTGGAAGGTGCTAGTAGTGTGTATTCTCATCTTCACTCAGAATCTCTGAGCACAGCCACAGTACTCTGTAGTTTAACAAGCCTTCCAGGAGATTCTGATGCACATGTAAAGTTAAGAAGCAGTGCTATATTCTTGACGATCAAAGAAACCAGAGGACTTAATTCTACTGGCTGTGTGTGTTTGTGTGTGTGAGGTGTTTCCGTGAGGCACGTGAGCATGAAGTGTGTATGGTGTGTGAATGTGTGCATTATGTGTGTGTGTGAACTCTGTGTGTGAGGTATGTATGGTGCATGTGTATATGGGTGTGTATGTGAGGTGTGTGAAGTGTGTTTGGGGTGTGCGTGTTTGTGTGAGATGTGTGTGTGAATGCATGAGTATGTGTGAAGTGTGTGTGTATAAGTTGTGTGTTTGTGAGAGGTGTATGTGTTGGGTGTGTCTGTGTGTGTGTGTGCATGGTGCTGAGGGAAACTTTGTTTGCATGCCCAGGAAAGCTGAGCCTAGCAGCAGGGTTATGTAATTGGGAGAGGCAGCACATGGACCCCCTCCCCACTGATATCTTTGTGAACTCCTTCCCAGGCAGGCACTAGATGTGGCTTTTTTGGTAATTGGAATCTGCTTGTGTTCCTGTTGACAAAGAAGGCCATCACTAAACAATATCCTTCCCTTCTGTTGTCTACTGCCCCCTAGCTCTTCTGGCCTCCCTCTTCTCCATGAATCCCCAGTGGCTGAAGACACAAGACGTGCTGCTTGTCCTGCTCTTCACACACACATACACCTCACACACACCACACACACACCTCAGATACCTCATACACACACCTCACATACCTTACCCAGACTCCATAAACACCTCACACACACACATCTCACATACTTCACACTTCCACACATACATCATACATATACCTCCCACATACCCACACACACTCACCTTACAAACATTCCCCTATACACACTCACCTTACAAACATTCCAGACACCTCACACACCTCACACACACACACTATACATACCTCACATACATATACCTCACACCCCACAAAACCTTGCACATCTCTCATACACACAACTCACACCCTACCTCAGACACCTCATACACACAACACACACCTCACACATCCCACACATACTTCACACACCTCACACACACACCTTATACACATGCCAAATCCCTCAACACACACCTCACACAGACTCCACACACAGTTCACACCCCCACACATACCTCACACACATAACCTCACATATACCTACACAACTCTTCCCCCACACACTCACATTACAAACGCTCCACACACACCTCACACACACACACCTCACACCCCACAAAATCTCACACACCTCACACACACACACACCTTACACACATATATACATCTTACATACATACTTCACACACACACCCATCCCCCATATACACCTCACACACAAAAATGCAATGCACACACATACATCATTCCCAACACTCCACACATACCTCATGAATGTCACACATCCTGAGGAGCTTTTTTACTGTTCCCATGGCATTCCAAGGTTTTATTCCATTAAAAATGAATAATCCTTTTTTTGGGGGGAAAAGCCAGTTCATCTTAATGCCCCCCCTCAATTTCCCACTGCTTCCCTTTTGCTTGGTTTCACAATATTCCAGATATTTTCTATTGTCTCCGGTACCCCATGGTTACAGAATCAAACAGGACAAAACAGCTGTGCATGGGCTGTCAGGGGTGCCTTGGGAGAAGCTGGGATGTCCCGTCCCTCTCTACCTTGGCTACAGCTGATGATTGCTGGAAGAATTCCCGGAGAGGCAGCAGCTAGAGGAACAGATGGGGGAGTCCCTGGGGCCGACGCTTACAGGCTCGTTGTAGTGTTTCCTTTGCCACAGAGCTCTGACTGCCAAGATAAACATAAGTTTTGAGATAAAGCGGAAACCCCAAGAGGTTTTCATCTTGGAAAATGAACCAATAAGACTGTCACTGGATTGGACCAAAAGGTCATTTTCCTCCACACCCAGCTTTGCACACCCTGCATATGAAAGTGGAGAGAATTGAGAATTCAGGGAGTACGAGCAAGGAGGAGGCCACTGAGTGGAATAAATGGCTTGGGTTGGAGTCCTGCTTCTGCTCCTTAAGAATGTGTGACCTTGGGCTGTTATGTCCACCTTCTTCATCAGTAGAATCACGATTATACTGCTACACACCTGGCAGGGGGTACGAGGATTTAGTGAGCAAATAAATGCAAAGCATTTGGCATGTGGAAAATGGTGGCTGTGATTTTTATTAGCAGTTTCTGTAGTTGGCTGCTGTTGTATGGTCTTTGTTTTAGATGGTCCTTACCACATTCGTTATTGTTATTGTTAGCTGCTGTCCAGTCATTCCCTGACTCATGGTGACCCCATGCACAAAGGAATACAATGTTGTCCAGTCCTGTGCCATCCTCATGATTGATTGAAGATTGGTTCTCTGCTGGAACCTGTTAAACATCATGGCAACATGCAAGCCTCCACTGACAAATGGGTAGTAGCTGCATATGAAGTGCATTAGCTGGGAATTGAACCCAGGTCTCTCACTTGGCATTCTGCCACTGAACCACTGATGTCTCATTCTCTTGGCACTTAGAAGGTACTTTCAATCCACCAGCAATCCTGCCTGCTCTAGCTTCAAAATGATTATTTCATCAGACCTCTTTTAACCACCCTGAAGTTCCCCCATGGTCTGGGCTTTTGTCATGCTCACTTTGATGCTGCAGTAGTTCCCATTGGGTCTCCTCATCTCTGCAGTGACCTCCTCCATGACTCATACTCACATAGCAGCCAGAAGAGCACTTTTAAAGCATAAATCAGGTTGTGTGAGTTTCATTCTCAAAGCCCTTCAGTGGCTTCCTAACACACTTAGGATAAAATCCACAGACAGCATGGCCTATAGGGCCCCAGAAGAAGTGACTTATGGCATCTGCTTGTGTTCATTCCCTTTCTTATCCTCACCAGCCACCACCACCACTCCTTGTCCCTTCCTCCTTATGCTCTACTCACACTTGATGCTCTCTCCTTGACATCCAGATGTCTCACTCTCTCCTTCGGTATCTGTTCACATTGCATCTCCTCAGAGAGGTGTTTCTTCTTAGTTATCACCACCCAACATGGTATGTTAATCTGTTTAAACTTGTGGAGGCATGCCTTTGTCTTCATGTCTACCATTATATTCTGTCCATTTCTTCCAGATTTTCAAATTTGTTGGAGTATAGTTCTTCACAGTATCCTGATACTACCCTTTTTATTTCAGTTTGGTTCTGTTGTGATGTCACCCATTTCATTTCTTATTCATGTTATTTGTATTCTCTCCCTCTTTTCCTTTGTTAAATTTGCCAGTGGTTTGTCCATTTTATTGATCTTTTCAAAAAACCAACTTCTGGTCTTGTTGATTTTTTCTATAGACCTTCTATTTTCTGTTTCATTGATTTCTGCTAGAATCTTAATTATTTCTTTTCTTCTGGTGACTGTTGGTTTTTCTTGCTGTTCTTTTCCTGATTGTTGGAAATATTGGTTTAAAGTGTTGATTTTGACTCTTTCTTCTCTTTTGATGTGTGCA
>NW_006921606.1:4913445-4921532 GCF_000298275.1 Orycteropus afer afer
AAAAAAAATAAAAAGAAAAAAAGAAAAGAATTGGTGGAGGACAGGGCAGGGCACCCAGGCTCCGTCTGAGCACACAGACTGGGATGGAGTTCCTGCGGGCCCAGAAGGTGAGTGGGTGTGGGGGATGGCCGCACCTCCGTTCACCAAGCAGGTGTGGAGTATTAGAGTAACAAGAGGAATGTCGCACCTTTTCAGTCATGCAGGTCCGGAGTATCCTTGAGTTTACCGGCAAGCAGAACCTGTTTATAAGCCCCTAGAATCTGGGAGAGTGCTGTCTCTTTAAATATTCAAAATGGTGAAGCCGCTTGTAAACATTCGAAATAGCAGCGCCCTCCTGAGAGGCAAAAGTCCACAGCTCAGCCCACCTTCCTCTTTGCCACTTCTTTGCTTCTTCGCCTTTTATTCCCCAGCCACCAGAGCAGTCCTCCATGCAGTCCCTTGCTAGCAGGGCTGATTTTTAGGTTAATTCTTAGGTCCTACCGCCACTTGGGAATCTCCAAGCTGTCTGTGCTGTCAGGATCACTGCCAGACCACAGCTCTGTATTTCTCCTTTTTGGTATTTTCATGCAAATTCTTCTGCTCGTTGGGGTTTAGTCCACTTCTATATCCTTCCCTTCAAGGCTCAGGGGTCCAGGATTATCTTATATGTGTGTGTTAATTGGTTCCCCTTTTCTTTGCTGAAGAGGGTCTGTGCAGTCTTTCTACCTATTCCGCCATCTTGGAGTGAATTAATTAATATATTACTTAAACAAATCTGTCAGTCTCTCCCATAATGATGTCTGGATACATTGTCTAAGGGCTCAGAACATACCAATAGAAAAATTTCTGTCCACTTATGACTCCTATTTCCATGTAGTAAAAGAATTAGGAAAAAACAAAAACTCACTGCCATCGAGTTGATTCCAACTCCTAGTGACCCCCATTGTGTTTCCAAGGCTGTAAATCTTTATAGAAGTAGATTGCCCCATTTTCCTTCTGCAGAGCGGTTGGTGGATTTGAACTGCCAATCTTCTGGTTAGCAGTTGGTTGATGTTTTGGGGATTTAAAGCAGTTATATGTTGAGCTGTAATGTTTTCTCAATTGATGGCTGCTTTTAGGCCTACTATGGGCATGAAGTTTCTTACTCTCTAATGAAGGTTGAAGGAGCTCTGGTGGCACAGTGCCTAAGTCATTTGACTGCTAACCTGGGTGCTGGTGGTTCAAACCCACCAGCTACTCCTTGGAAGGAAGATTGGGCAGTCTAGTTCTGTAGAGATATCACCTCAGGAAACCCAAGGAGATTGCTATGAGTCAGATCTGACTTGATGGCAGGGAGTAGAATGAAGGATAAATCCTTTATCAAGAGAGCTTTACCTCTTTTGAATATAATGAAAACTTGTGGCAGAGATTAATGGGGTTGTTCTTTTAGTAAGTTTTAGGTTGAACTAAGATTCTATTTTGGACAACTGGCTATCACCAGGTGTATTTGTCTTTTCACCTCTACTTAGAGTTCTTCTTACTATTTTGCCACATAGATGAGTTGATCCTTTAATATTGACTTTAAGTAGCTTGTCTGGTTTTGGGGGAATTGACTAAAATTCATTTTGCCAAGTGATTCTAATTAATTCATTGTGCTAACTGTGCTATGCCACCAGAGCTTCTTTAGAAAAGAATGACCAATATACTTTTACAATAAATTAATTTTCTGTGTTTTTAATACCATTTTATCTGTACAATGGAGAAAGGAAGTTCAGATTCAACTGATATTTATAGAATACCCAGATACTCATCTTTTAAAAATCAAAATGAGGTGGTGAGCATGGAATATTAAGAATGGCATTCCTCCTGGAACAACTACAAAAGGAAAGTCAGGAAATGGAGGCAGAAATGGAATATGTATCTAATTGCCTGGATGAACAACTGCATCCAGAAGAATGGGATGGTGGTCAGCAACCATTACTGAACATTTTGATCAAAGATGCTATAGAATAAACCTGATCAAAGGGGGGAAAATGTGGATAAGGACTTCAAATTTTCACGGAGTCCAGAATTTAGCAACTATTAAGGCTGGATGACCCCCAAAACTCTTGCCCTGAAGAAATCTTTAATCCTTAAAACGTAAAGCAAAAGTATTTCCTGAAGTCATCTTTAAACCAAACAATACTTTAGCTTAATTAGAAAAGCATTGTGTTCTTTTAAAGAATTATATATGATAAAAGTGACAACAGAAACTTGAATGGTTAGATGAAAAGTGGGCAGTGAGTTTGAGCATGATATTAATGATGGTGAAATCACTTGGGAAAAGATACTGGGAAAGGTGTCACAACTTGAAGAATGTAACCAATGTTACAGAATTGTAAATATATAAATTGTTGAATTGGTGTATGTTTTGTTGTGTATCTCTTCACCAAAACAAAACAAAACAGAAAAATTGTGTTCCTCTGCTAGAGTGGAACCTGACTTTGCCCCTTCTACTTGTGTGACCTCGGGCAGTTTAATGACTATGCTTTGCCTCAAAATTCGACCTTTAAATGAGAATAAGGTAGTGTCTATGGTGTGGAATTATTGTGAGGATTAAATGAAATAAAACACTGTCTGGCACATACTAAATGCTCCAGCTGCTTCAGCCAGCATTGCTCCTGGGCCTTTGAACTGACCACTGGGTTAGGAAATAGACTCCATGATGTTGGATAACTCATCCAGTTACAGAGATAGGAGAAACCCAGTTTGTGGCTGAGCCTGGTACTTTCAGACCTGCTCCTCTGTGGCTGCACAAGGCAAGACCTTGTTTCCCAGAACCACTGAGTACAGCAGATTTAGTGCCTAAAACCTATCAGTATGTTTTTGATTAGGAAGGAGTAGACTTGTTGGGAGAGTGTACAAACCCTCTGCATGACTTGATATTTGCCTAGAAACACCAGAGCATTGTTTCCATGTCTGGCACTATTCACATTGTCATCCCTTGTCTTCCATGGTTAGGTCTCAAATCTAGGACTTAAATCTCACTTCCACCTTCTGCCTTGATGGAAACAAAAGCTAGGGTAGGGGTTTGGGGTGGCTCTGTTGGAAAGGAGCCAGGCCTCCTACTTTGACTGCCCTCAGGCAGGGCCCTTACCGGACTGGCTTACAGTGCTAGGCCTCTGTTAGGCTGGCTTTGTTTGTTGAGGGAAGTTTTCAGTAAAGAGATGTGTAATGAAATCTTGAACTGTTTGGGGCCAAGTATCCCCAGCCCAACAGAATTTTCCCTGCCTATCTTACAGAGACTGTAACTGTCTTTATTACTTTAAGTGAGGGAAAACAAGTTTTGACTCTAAAACAACCCAAGCATAGCAAAGATCCCTAGACTCATTTTTGTTACTCTACTAAATTCTAGAATAATTTATATGTAAAACAAAGGTTTGAGAATTACATGTGGAGACAAAGGAGGATGGTGCAAAGATCTATTATGTCCCTATGCTAAGCCCAAATTTGGGCTCGAAGGAAGAAAAATGATGAGGCATTACTATACATTGGTGTAGTCTCCTGGGAATTACTAAATGAATCTAAAGGCATAAAGTACATACTCAGTATGATGGACTCCTAATTGGGTCACCAGGAAGTAGTAGACAATAAGAGACCTTTGAATAAGGCTTAATGAGCTCAGGAAAACCTGGCACCTGACCGATCAAGCAAATAATTCCCAACAGCCTTTCACCCTAAGGAAGCCTTGGGCACTTCAGGAAACAACACAGTGTGATGTTAGCTCTGGGAAAAGCCTTTTAATCCCAAATCAGCTATCAGCTGGTTGTTGTTGTTGTTGTTATGTGCCATTGAGTCAGCCCTGACTCATAGCGACCCCTCCTTGGGTTTCTGAGGCAGTATCACTACGGAAGTAGGATTGCCCAACCTCAGCTGGTATAGTACTTAAAACAATGTAGTGTGATTACAGATGGTCAGCAGAGAAGGAAGCAGGGTTACATGGCAGGAACTGTCCAGGAATTTCTCCCATCCCTGCCAGGCCAGCTAAAGAAAGGTGTAAATTGTTCGTTAAGGAGGCAGTTCTCTTTAACGCAGTTCCAGTGGCTGGTCTATGAAATAAGAAGCTTGTGCACACTGGGAAATGTCTCTAATCAAATGAGAATTAGCCAGAGAGTTGGACATAGGAGTCATTGCCAAAAGGCAATATACTGAAGCCTCAATTAAATTTTCCATTGGGTTATCTGATGATAAGTACTTGTGCCTTTGGGATTTTATTTTCTTTGATAAATGGCAGGAGTTCAGAAGTGGAAGCAACATGGGCTATAACCTAACACAGTGCTGGAAATAATGAGGTGCACCATTGCTAGATACAAAGGCCCAAATCACCCAATGGAAGTATTTATTTTAGAGACTGCTTTGGAGTCTTTTCACCCTAGGCTGTCCAGGCTCTCATCTGTGTTCTGATGGGAAGGATTTCTAACTTCACAACTCCTTTTCATGTCAGCAGAGCTCTCGGCGCTGGGAGGAAAGGGTGGCTGCCTTCCAGCTCTTACCTGGTCCTCATGAATCCCTTTGCCTCCCCTTTCCTTGAAACCTGGATGCTGGAGACAGTATGATGGACTCCTAATTGGGTCCCCAGGCAGAGTCCGAACACCTGTGTCTGGAGGTGTTAGATACAAACAATGGATTTTGCTTCTCCTGTTAAGATATGTTCCTTTGTATGTGTGTGTTTGTTTTTTCAAATCTCTTTTTGTAATTATCTTTCTTCCAGGTATTATCATTGCCCGTGAGGTACCTTCATTTAAACAATAAAACCTTTCATTAAAAATCTAATGCTTCCTCCTGTTGTTCCAAGTTGTTAAACCTGAAAACAATTTTAAAGATCAGTCTCTTCTGTCCTGATCTGGTAGCCAAGCCTAAGATACTATTCAGGTACCTCTGGACAGTTAGACTCTTTATCTTTCAAGAGTTTTGCTTTTGGGCAAGCATGCTATGGAGATTTTCAGACTGTTCCAACCTAAACCCACCCCCTCCACCCCTCATCCTTCAGTGGCTGCTACTGGCCTCGGATTCCTTGCCTTGTTGGGTGGAGCATTCCTCATGTGTGTCGCTGGCCTAGACTACTTCTCTAACTCTGCACCACCATCTGGAGAAAGTTACACAAGTACATCTGTTACTGCTTAGGCTGACCTCAGCCCAGGACACTGGTCTGAAGGGCTCTGAAGGATTGAAGTGACTGAAACACTGTAAAGAAAGTGGCCACCCTGAGTGGCATCAGAGATAGTCTGTGCTCCTCTTCAACTGACACTAAGGGCTCTTCTAGTGAGTACTCTCTTATTATCCTTAAAGGCCTAATTTTGGTTATGCTCATGCAGACTTGGCCAGGAAGCTTCCAAAGCTTCAGCATGGAATGGGTAGCTGGAGGCAGAAGCAGACTTGAAGTCTTCATCCTGTCTGCCTTAGTGTGGTCACAGTGTTCCTACTTGGGTTTTTTCAGGTGACTTTGTACAACATTCTTGCTGGTCAAGGGTGCAGCTGTGAGTCTCTAGCCTGAGTCTGTGTTTACCAGCTCACTGGAGCACATCATACCTCCTCCTCTGGACTGTCTTCCTTGCATTTCCCAGTTGCTTTTCAAAGTAAGGTCTTTGTATTTTCACAGAATGAAGTGAACTTTGTGCTTGGTTATCCTGAGGGCCTGCTGATGTGGTGGTGGTGGGTTGCACATGTTGGTTTGGGGCAACCCTCTCTGGAACATCTTGTAGGTCCATGTAGTCACCATGGAGTGGACTATTGGAAGTATAGGACCTCTTCAATTTAGAACAGCTTTGCTGTGATTCTCAATCCTGCATCCACCTGCACACATCCTGGTAACAGGCAAGGCTGTTGTGCTGCAGAGAGCAGTAGCATGGAAATGTGAGTGATTATCTCACTGCAAGGGGGGCATCAGCAGAGGTTTGAAAGGCCAAGTGCTCATGAAGGAAAGTGTCACGTTCCAGGTCAGAGGAACAGATCAGAGTAGAAAACAGGGAGCCTGGGAAGCTTGGCCCATAGTCATCTCTTCAGTGAACATTGGAGATACTTAAGAGTTAGGGAAGATGGAGCAATCTACTTCCATAGTGATACTGCCTAGGAAACCCAAGGAGGGGTCGCTGTGAGTCAGGTCCAACTCAAGGGCACACAACAACAACAACAACAACAACAGGAGTGAGGAGTATTTTGATAACTGACATATTCTTTCCTGCTGTTCTCATGCTGTTGGACTGAGTGAGACTTGAACCTGCACTGGCTCCTCATTGCCTAAAGGATAAATGTAGAGATACTGTGTAATGCATATGAGCCATCATCCCCTCCTGAACTTGGAACCAATGGTGGTCACAGAATCAGATTTGCTGCCAGTGAGGGTGATTGGAGAAGGAAACATGGATGTTGCAGAACTGTTTATCTAAGAATGACCCATCTTTTTTAAAAAATATATATATATTTTTTTTTATTATGCTTTGCATGCAAATTTACAGAGCAGAATTTGTTTTACATTCAGAAGTTCATATACATTTGGTTTCAATCCCTAATTACCATCCCCAACCCTAACCCACTTTCCTCCCCTCCCTTCCCTTTGACCGCCCCCACCCCCGTGTCCTTCTTAGTTATGCACTCCTGTCTGTCCAGCTTTCTCTCCATGTGAATGCTGCCTCTCTGATGCCCCATGGCCGATTGCTCCAAGTGATGTATTTCTGTAGAGTAGGTGGGTACATCACCCTGGGTTGGGTGTTCTGCATGTAAGTCCTTATACCGTTGGACTGAAGCAGTCCTTGGGAGTGAGTCCTATCCCAGGTCTGAAGTGTATTCCAGGGCCATAGTCTTGGAGTTCCCACCAAACTCCATCCAACCAGTAATTCTGGTTGCTACTATGTTTTTGAATTTTGTTCCATGTTTTTCCTCCACTCTATCTAGGATCTCCAGTTTTGATTCCTTTCCGAGCGGTTGGCATTGGTAATCAGGCACTATCTAGTTATTCACGTTTCGAGGTCCATCATACCCTTGGGCTAACTGGTTCAAAATGCCCTTGATTTTCTTCACTCTTCTTTGCTTCAGATGAGAGGAGACCATTAGCTGCATCTTAGATGGCTGCTCGAAAGCTTTGAGACCCTAGTCGCTATTCACCAAAGTAGGTTGTAGAACAAGATTTTTATGTATTATATTGTGCCAATTGAGCCTGGTGTCCTCCAATTCTATGGTCCTGAGTCATCAGGCCTGATGGTTCTCTCTTTCAAGGTTTTTGGCTTTCTCTAAGGGATTACTCCAAGTCTGTCTTTGGTTGCCTCTGTAATGATTGTGGTTATTTTGTATCACTAGTATCTGTGCCTGAGGCACTTGACTGCTAACCAGAAGGCTGGCGGTTCAAACCCACCAGCCACTCCTCAGAAGGAAGGTTGGGCAATCCTACTTCCGCTACTTCCGTAGTGATACTGCCTCGGAAACCCAAGGAGGGGTCGCTATGACTCGGGGCCGACTCGACGACATATAACAACAACAACAACATTATCTGTGCAAGAATATCCTCACCTAAATCTATCATTGATCTAGGGTATATTCCTGTTCTCTGACCGCCCCCCCCCCGATCTTCTCAGTTGTCTGCATTTATCTGTACTGGTGTTTGGTGTTAGTGGTAATACAATATCGTACATATACTGGTATTAGCCTCCATTGTCTATATCTTATGTGCACATTTCAGTGTTGTTCCTTTCCCCAATGTTATCATGTTGATCACAGACTCTTTCCATACCATCCCTCCCCTTATCCAACTCAGCATGTGGCTCCCAACTAGTCTGAAATTTTCCCTCCCCTTCTCCCCATCCCCGGTAACCTACAAAGTGACTTCCCTTCCCTAAGCAAACCCTTCCTTGTCTTTTTATAGTAATGGGCTCATACAATATTTGTTTTTCTGAGGTTGACTTATTTCACTCAGCATGTTGTTGTTGTTAAGTGCCGTCAAGTCGTTTCCGACTCATAGCGACCCCATGCACAGCAGAACGAAACACTGCCCGATCCCACACCAGCCCCACAATCCCTGCTATACTTGAGCCCATCATCGCAGCCACTGTATCAATCCATCTCGTTGAAGGCCTCCCCCTCTTTCGTCGACCCTCCAC
>NW_006921606.1:4931727-4933068 GCF_000298275.1 Orycteropus afer afer
TCCGAGGAGTGGCTGGTGGGTTTGAACCGCCAGCTGTCTGGTTAACAGGCAAGTGTCTTAGCCACTATGCTACCAGAGCTCCCATAAGGCTCCTTAATTTGCCCCTAGTTTTTCCTTGAGGAACTTTATAGTTTTAGGTTTCACATTTAAATCTTTGATCCATCTGGAGTTAGTTTTTGTATATGGTGTGAGGTACAGATTGTTTCATTTTTCAATTTTCAGAAAGTTATTTCATTTTTCTACAAATGGATATCCAGTTTTGCCAGCACTGTTTGTTAACAGACATTCTCTTCCCTATTGAATGGATTTCAGCCCTTTGTCAAAGATCAGCTGATCATAGGTTGATGGATCTATTTCTGAGTTCTCAGTTCTATTCTATCATTGTCTGTGTCTGTCATTGTACCAATACAAGGCAGTTTTGACTACTGTAGCTGTATAGTAGGTTTTGAGATCCAGCAGTGTGAGACCTCCTACTTTGTTCTTCAATAATACTTTGCTTATCCAAGGTGTCTTTACTGTTCATATAAAGTTAGAAATTTCTTTTTCCATATCCTTAAAGAATATTGATGGGATCTAGATTGGTATTGCATTGAATGTATAGATAGCTTTGGGTAGAATTGACATTTTCACAATGTTCAATCTTCCTATCCACGAGCATGGGATGTTCTTCCAATTTGTAGATCTCTTATAGTTTCTCGAAGTAGTGTTTTCTAGCTTTGTTTGTACAATTCTTTTGTGTCCCTGGTAAGATTTATTCTCAAGTATTTTCTTTTTCTCATAGCTATTTTAAATGGTATTGATTTTCTTATTTCTTTTTCAGCAACCTCTTTCCTGTGGTAGAGGAATCCAACTGATTTTTAGATGTTGATCTTGTATCCTGCCACTATGCTAAATCTCTCAGTTAGTTGCAGTAGATTTTTGACTGACTCTCTTGAGTTTTCTAGGTGTAGGATTATGTCATCAGCAAATAGGGATAGTTTGACTTCTTCCTTACCAATTTGGATGTCTTTGATTTCCCTTTCTTGCCTTAATGCCCTGGCTAGGACTTCCAATACAATGTTGAATAGAAGTGCTAATAGAAGGCATCCTGGTCTGGTTCCTGTTTGTACAGGGAATGGTTTCAGTCTCTCACTATTGAGAATAATATTGGCTGTCGGTTTTGCATAAATGCCCTTTATTATGTTGAGGAATATCCCTTCTATTTCTATTTTGCCAAGAGTTTTTTTTATCAGGAAAGTGTGTTGGATTTTATAAAATACTTTTTCTGCATCAGTTGATATGGTCATGTGGTTCTTTTCCTTTGTTTCATTTATGTGGTGGATAACTTTTTTTTTTTTTTTT
>NW_006921606.1:4933168-4937307 GCF_000298275.1 Orycteropus afer afer
TGAAGGGCAGCTAGGGGCCATAGTCTCAGTGGTTACACCAGGCTCTATTGGACCAGCAAACCTGGTTTCCTTGCCCATTTTTGAATTGTATTGTTTGTCTTTTTGGCATTAAGAATGACCCATCTTGCTTTCTGAAATTTCACCCAAGAATTATCCAACTCCCTTCCCCATATACATCAGGGCTGGAGGGTAAGACTACCCTCAAGGGGCAGGTAGGGCTGTGTGGTGGCAAGCCTGCCTCCCCCAGGCAGACAGGGAGAACCTGAAGGGACTATGAACCTGCCCAGCTTCTTCCTAGAGTCCACTCTCAGGCTAGACCCCCAATTTTGCTGGGTGGGAAGTCAACTCCATCTGAGGTTCTTCTGCATGGAAACAGAACAGAGTGGAGAATGAAAGTTCTGCAGAAACATACTGTGTACACAATCAGAGTCTTGAACACACTTTTATCACCCTTTGTCTGTTCCACAGTGTCCTATGGTCTCTAACATCAAGACCTGCACTTCAGCCAGGCCAGAGTCCTTATCTTCACCTGAATGTTACCCTCTTCCCTCTAATCTGTGGGCTTTCCTCTCTCACCCTGGGCCAGTTCCTTTGTTCACTGATTAACCAATGAGGGAATTAGTAGTGTTCATTATTAGCACCTGCTAAATGCTGGGGTTTGAGCTGGTGCCAGGTTTACAGACAAGGCCCCCACCTTCAGAACACTTACATTGTAATGAGGAGCCACAGAAGTAGACAGGGGTTCTTTCTAAGCTGTGGTAAATTCCTTAAAGGCAAAGGACAGAGTACCAGAGATGTAGAAATAGGACCTTTCTAAAGCCTTTCTGAGAAAGCAACCTCAAGCCTAAGACTTGAGTATGAGAAGGAGCCAACCATGTAAATGTTTTGGGAAAGAATCTTCTAGGTGAGGAGATGGTCCCTTCTGAAGGACTTGAATCAAAGAAAACTGTGATGCACTAGAGAAACAAAGGCAGCTAGCTGATGAGAAGTAGGGTTAGAGTGGGAGGCAGGGCCTTGGAGTCAGAAAGATCTATTCATTGTTAAAAAGCTATAGCAGAATGACATGGCCCAATTTAATTATTTTGTTAATAATTTGTTGAGGCAAAATTTACATAACATAATTTACTCTGTTAAAGGGAACAATTCAGTGGCATTTAGTACATTCACATTATTGTACAATTGTCACCTCTATCTAGTTTCAAAACATTTCCATCACTCAAAGTAAAAGCCCTTACCTATTAGTGGCCATGTCCCTGTTCTACCCCCCGCCCCCAACACTCCTTGTCCTAAGCAACAAGTATCTATATTTTGTCACTATAAATTTTCATATTCTGGACATTTCATATGATTGGAATCTTATATTCCTTTTGTGTCTGGCTTCTTTCACTTGCCATGTTTTCAAGGTTCATCCATGTCACAGCATGTATCAAAAGTTTGTTTCTCTTTATGACTGAATAATATTCCATTGTATGGTTACATAACATACTGTTTATCCATTCATCTGTTGATGAACACTTGGGTTGTTCCCACCTTTTGGCTATTGTGAAAAGTGCTGCAATGAACATTGGTATACAGATTGCTATTTGTCCTCCTGCCTTCTTCTGGGTATAGGATTGGAATTGCTGGATCATGTGAAAATTCTATGCTGAACTTTTTAAAGAGCTACCAGACTATTTACCAGAGTGTTTGAGACATTTTGCATTTCCCAATTTACTTTTTTTTTTTAAATTGTTATGTGGGTGAAAATTTACAGAGAAAATTCACTTTCCATATAGCAGCTAACATACACTTTGTCTCATGACATTGACTAGAATTTACCACAATGCAACAGCTCCCCTCCCGCTTCCTCCCCATAGTTACCTCTTCCCTGTGTCCTTCCCTCCATGCACTCCTGCCCCCTGAGCTGTCTCCCTGTGCATACACAGCTTTTCTATTCTCCCATGATTGTTCTCTCCAAGGAGTATATCTACCTAATGTAAATACTCACCTCATATGCCTGTCTTTTCTTTGGCTGGAAACCACAGGATTGGGTTCAATCCCAGACCTAAAGAGCAACTAAGGGCCATGGTCTCAGTGGTTCCATCAGGCTCTATCAGACCCTCAAATCTGGTTCTATTCTTTTCTTTCTTCTTCTTCTTCTTTTTTTTTTTTTTTTTTTTTAATGATTTTGAGTTTTGTTACACATTGTTCTCCCACTCCAGGATTTCCTACATAGACAGCACCCCCTGCCCCTGCTGCCAAGTGGTTGACAGTGGTAGCCGGGCACCATTTATTTCTTCTGGTCTCACAGTCATATAGGCTGAGGATTGCATGATGTACCAGTCACTTGGACTAATTGTTTCCATGCATCTTTGGTTTTCTTCATCCTTCTTTGCTCTGAATGAGGAGACACCCATCGTTGCATCTAGATGGCCGCTTGCAAGCTTTTAAGATCCCAATTGCTACTCACCAAAGTAGGATGTGAAACAATGTTTTGTTTATGTTATACCAATTGAGATTGATATCCTGTGCAATTATGGTCCTGAGCCCACAGGTCCAACTACTTGCTCCCTCTAGGTAGCTGTCTGTGGCCAAGGAGTGACTACAACCATGTCCATTTCAGCTTTACTATATACCTGAGAATTCTTACAGAACATACAAATACACTTGTGGAAACATTGTTTGCCAACCATATACATGGTGTTGGGCACACTCTCCCCTGCATGGACACACCTAATAGTTCAGCCAGTCCACCCATCCATCTACTGTATATACATGTTTGCCTTCACTGACAACAAAATACTGTATGTCCAAAAGGGTTCACCTTTGTTGTCTGTACCTCCCATGCACCTCTCTATGTCTTCCTCTTCCTCAGTGCTACCGTGTTGATCATTCACATTTGGTACATTGCCCTTCATTCAAATCAGTACTTGTTTCTACCTATCTAACAGTGTTTCCTCTGCTCCCCTCCCACCCTGGTAACCAACAGAGAAAATTTCCTTCCATATATAAACCTTTCCTTCACTTTTTACAGTGATGGACTAATAAAATATTTGTCCTTCTATGATTGACTTATTTCACTTAGCATAATGCCCTCTAAGTTCATCCACATTATGTGGTATCTTGCCTATTCTATGTTATTCCATTGTGTGTATGTATCATAGTTTGGTTATCCATTCTTCTGTTGATGGGCACCTAGAGTGTTTCCATCTTTTGGCTATTGTAAATAGTGCTACAATGAACATGGGTATACATATATCTGTTCTTGTCCTGGATCTCACTTCTTTAGAATATATTCCTAGTAATGGAGTGGCTGGGTCAAATGGTATTTCTAATTCCAAATTTTTAAGGAATCACCATACTGCTTTCCACAGTGGTTGTACCATTTTTGAGTCCCACAAGCAGTGTATGAGAGTCCCAATCTCTCCACATCTTTGCCAGCACTTGTTATTTTCTGTCTTGCTAAACTTTGCTACTAATGCTGGGGCAAGATGGTATCTCATTGTTGTTTTGATTTGCATCTCTCTAATGGCTAATGATCATGAGCATTTCTTCATGTTTGTTGGCCACCTGGATATCCTCTTTGGTGAAGTGTCTTTGCACATCTTCTGCCCATTTGTTAATTAGATTATTTGTGTTTTTGTTTTTGAGGTGTTGAAGTTTTCTATAATTTCTAGATATAAGTCCCTTGTAGATATGTCATTGCCAAATATTTTTCCCCAATCTGTAGGTTCTCTCTTGACTCTTTTGGAGAAGTCTTTGAAAGGACATAGTTTTTAGTTTTTAGACATTTAGTTTTCAGAGGGTCCCATTCATCTAGTAGGGGGAGCTCTGGTAGCATAGTGCCTAAGTCACTTGACTGCTAACCAGAAGGCTGGCGGTTCAAACCCACCAGCCATTCCTCGGAAGGAAGATGTAGTGATACTGCCTCAGAAACCCAAGGAGGGGTCGTTATGAGTTGGTCTGACTCCACAGTACATAACAACAACAACAATTCATCTAGTTGATCTTCTCCTGTTTGTGAACTTTGGGTTATGCTTGATGGTCTATTTATGACATATATTGTTGTGTTGTTGTTGTTATGTGCCGTCGAGTCAGCCCTGACTCATAGCGACCCCTCCTTGGGTTTCCGAGGCAGTATCACTACGGAAGTAGGATTG
>NW_006921606.1:4939525-4948559 GCF_000298275.1 Orycteropus afer afer
ATTTTGAGTTTTGTTCCACATTGTTCTCCCTCTCTATCTAGGATCTCCTACATAGATCCCACTCCGACAGTAGTAGCCGGGCACCATCTAGTTGTTCTGGTCTAATTTTTTTAATGACCTGTTCAGTTTCTCATTTTGTTATGGATCTCTTTAACTTTTCCACATTAGTCTGCATTAATTTAGGTAAATGGTGTGTTTCCCATGTGTGTCAAAATAGAACTGTGCTCCATAGGGTTTTCAGGGGCTGATATTTTTTCGAAACAGATCACCAAGGCTTTCTTCTGAGGTGACTCTGGTTGGACTCAAATTTCCAACCTTTAGGTTAGCAGCTGAACACATTAATCATTTGCACCATCCAGGGTCTACTTCTGACATCATAGAGAAATTATTTTATATTTTTCTCCCTGACCATTATAAAAGAGAAGAAGAATTATTTTAGACCCCTGTGCAAAATCTTTGATCTGCCCCTCAGAAGACTTTTGCTAAGCCAGTTAAATAAATGTGTTTCCAACAGTGGAACAATACTAGCTGCATGTTCTGCTGAAAATGGAAGAAAATTAATTTCTTGTGGAATATAGACTACAAAGGACATGATCCCTATGCTGATTAAGTTGGTGGTAGATTTTCCCTTCAAGGAAGTAAGAGAGATAACTTGGTTCCTACAAAGCAGTAATGGGCATAGAATCCCCAGGTTCATCTCCAAGTTCCTGGATACAAGTGAAAGTTTGGTGATTAAGTTAGTGAGCTTCTTAAAGTTGCCTACCCAGTTTCACAGCTCCATTTGTTGCTCTAACCCCAAAAACCTGTGGGTGACCGTAGTGTGACAAACCACAGAACTCTACAGAGCCCTGGGGCTGAATCTGTGGACTGTCTGGAACTGGAGGGCCTCCCCCTGGAATGTCAGGGCCCAATACTTCAGTGCCACACAATGGATGCTTCTGTGTCTCTGGTGACTGCTTCAGCAATGTGAGCACAGGGAAGTTAGACTGATCAGATTGGATGCTGGGAAAACAGCACCCCCTCCTAACCTTTGCACTCAGGATGAAGAATGAGGACCTTGTAAAAAGGAGATTTTTTTGCTTGTGCACAATGGCTAGTATTTTCTCTCTCAAATCAAATCCCTTTTCTATAAGAATTTCTGATAACTGAGTAATTTATGACATAGTCACCTTGCCTATGCTTCAAACAGCTCTTTTATCCTTGGCAACATCTGCTATCAAATTCACGAATAGACACAGAGGAGGAAATTACACACGTGAACACCTCTTCCCATGTGGAGGCCCCTCAGGTGCGTTGTGCTTCTGCCCTTCTGTGCTAACTTTATTTGGACACTTGCATTGGTGTGTCTGCCAAATGGTTGTATTGCAGACTCAAAGACCATGTCAGCATAGACATCCCTTCATGCACAGTAACTGGGCCAGGCATCATGGTGATTCTCACATATCTCGTCCTTTTCTTCTGGGCACCTGCTGCCTTTGCCCTACTCCTGACTCCCTGAGAAGTCAGGATCTAGCCCATGAGAGGAGCTCAAGGCCAGGACAGGTGGATAGTACTTCGAAATTCAATAATACCCCCCCATGCTGTTGTTGTTATGTGCTGTCAAGTTGGGCCTGACTCATAGTGACCCCTCCTTGGGTTTCTGAGGCAGTATCACTACAGAAGTAGGTTGTGCAACCTTCCTTCTGAGGAGTGGTTGGTGGGGTTGAACTGCCAGCCTTCTGGTTAGCAGTCAAATGCCTTAGGCACTATACTACAAGTAACAAATAGTCACCCAGGGGCTGTATCAGGCCTCAAACATACTTTATTTTTTTATATTAGCTTTTCTAAAAAAAGAAATCAGTGTTTTCTCCTAAACATCTGATTTTCTAGCTTCTCTGAAAGATCAGTAGATGGCAGCTCCAGGCCCCCATTCTGGTATGGCAGCATTCTGTCTAAGCCAAATAGTGATTGCCCCACTTTACATGATTTGCAGTTTGCTGGAATCTGTTGTCTCCCTCTTCTGAAGTTAAAAAAACATGTCCCATTCATCCTCACATTTGTGCTGTTGTTTTCCTCACATTGTCGTTGAGAGGGGACTGAAATGCCTCTTTACCTATATAAAAAAAGTAGGAAAATGAAAGATAAAGTGAGAGGCTGAGTGTTTCAAGGGGAAACAAAATATATTTCTTTGCAGAATTGAATACTGTCTCTTTGTGATTCAAATACTAACAAAACATGTCTGTGTCAAAAGGACACAATTCAAGAGACCATTGTAAAACAAATAAATGAGCCCACCTAACATTATAATACCTGCCAGTTTCCCAATGACATTTGAGTTTATGATTATTGCCCTAAAATATCCATTCTGCACAGCAGCCATGTTGGTATTATGGGTGGGACAATTTCTCCTGTACAGGACCGTCCCACACACTGTAAAGCATTTGGCATTTGGCATTTGGCACCTTTGGCCTCTTCCCAGTAGAAACAGCCCCCTCCACCCAGTCATAATGATAACCACCTCTCTCATATTTCTAAACCTCTGCAGGTAGGTGACAGTACCCTTGGCTCTTCAAGGCTTACTCCTTGGAAGGGGTAGATACCTTGGGATAGATGTAGACAAGAGGGTGGCCCTGAACCAACTTGTTAGGTGTACGGAGGGCTGGGGCCCAGGTGTGCTTGCCACCCAGGGCCCCACACTCACCCAGCTGAGCCGAGGCCTGCAGGTTTGTCTCCTCCAGTGGCAGGGCTGTCAAGGGTTTCAGATGATCCAGCTGAACAAAGCCACACTTGTTCTTATGACATCTCGTTCAAATGTGCCATGGTCCCTTTGATCCCAATGAGCTTGGCAGGAACTTCTGGCTTGCCCGTGAGTGTGGTGTTCAGAGTAACTCAAATCGGGATGCCTAGACTTAAGGTCAATAGCTATTTTCATACAATGGCACTTCCTCATGCTTACCTGGCCCTCCCCTTCCTTCCCAGGCTCTCTTTGGTATTTACACCACAGTCCCCATTGTTCTGTGTGGATAAGTCTATGTAGCTGCAAGAAATGGTTGTGGCACCAATTATTAGGTTGATTTTAATGAGAAGATCGAACTGCTGTCAAAGCACTCTAAATGCAAAGGCTCAGTTTAGCATAATAAGGTGCTTAGAGGAGCTCACAGCCATGTAACAGACTGGGACCCAGAATGTGTATGAGTCTTTATATGCTTCTCAGGAATCACACACAGCCATTTGCAGAGGGACTAGCTCAGGCTCAGGGAGTCTTCACAGGCCATGCCCACCTGAGCTTGCTCTCCACACAAGCAGAAATCCACAATGGGGCCTTTTTTCAACTACATTAATATGAGCTAGGCAATGATTTGAGCATACTAGTGATTGTGATGATGGCGCAGGACTGGGCAGCATTTTGTTCTGTTGTACATAGAACAACCATGAGACAGAACCAACTCAACAGCAGTTAAAACAATGGGAGCTATCTTGTTGAAGTCCTTGAAATTGGAGGGCACTCTAGATGGTTCCACACCAACTCTCAGAGTATCCCACACACCTACATGGGTTTGCTCTTTATCCACCTCTTTTAGAATCAACACTCTGATGGACTTGTGGCCCCATGAAAATGGGCATGGAGATGTGAATGCATACAGGGTCTTCAGGAGGTAGTCGTAATTGGTCAATCAATACATGACTGGTGTTATATATTTAATGTTATATATTTAAAGGAAGCATATAAGTATATTGGAATGTGTGTTATCTCAGGGCAATGCTTCCTTCAAAAGGGAAGTAAGAACTATGGAATAATGTATTTTCAATGGCTGTCCATTTATTATGATTTTACTCACATATAATTTGTATAAATACAGATAATCACTTTGTATGGTTGCCACAGCCAAATATTTTCTCTTTAAAACACATACATGCTTTCTCTCTTCAGGTTTCAGAAGTCCTGGGGAGGGAGACAAACTTGGGTCAGTGTTACAAAAAAAGGACTAGAGCTTATTTTACAGTTTCATTGGGCACAAAACACATTTAGCATCCTTTTACGTATATCAGGAAGCTGTTTGTATTTCTCCACCGAGAAGATTTATAGGCATCTTGTAGGCCACTCTTTTAAGAAAAGCACAAGCATTATTTGCATTGTGTTTGGTATTATACAAAGGGGTGGCATCAATAGCATGTTCAGTTCCTTAAATAGTTAAACATAGAGTTACCATATGACCTAGCAATTCCACTGCTAATCTAGCCAAGAGAACTGAAAACACGTATCTCTATAGGAACTTAAATACACATGTTAAAAGCAGCATTATACGTAATAGCCAAAAAAATAGAAATAAATGTGCATCAGCTGATGAATGGATAAATAAAATGTGATATATTCATATAATGGAATATAATCCAGCCATAAAAAAGGAGGTTCTGATATATGGTGTGATATGGATGAACCTTGAAAACATTTTGATGAGTGAAAGGAGTGAGATACAAAAGGCCACATACTGTTATACAAAATGTCTAGAAAGGGCAAATTCATAGAGACAGAAAGTAGGTAAGCTATAGCCAGGGCATGGGGGTGGAGGGAATGGGGATGATTGCTAATGAATACAGGATTTGTTTTGAGGGGTATAAAAATATTCACAAATTAGATCCTGATGAAGATGGTCCAAATCTATAAATATACTAAAAACTACTGAATGTTGTACTTAAAAAGATGAACTTTGTGGTATGTGAATTATATTTCAATAACATTATAGCTACATAAAGAGTATTAGACAAATTTTCATATAAGTGGAACCAATTATGGAATCTTAGCAGAGGGAATGGAGTGATCCTATCTTTCAACTTTTCTGTGTTTGGGTCTTGTCACAATAAAAAGCCCAAGGAAAAAATAGTGTATGCTTCTTTTGCTTACTGAGGCATCCACATTTGGAAAATATTTACTTAAGTTGTATAAAAAAGACATGGAAGGAACTGGTCAGACTCCTGAATGTTTCCCATTTTTCTAGGTGTTAATCTGGCCCTGGCTGGGGAGTATATATTAAAGACATCTGACATTGACAAATGTCTGTTGTCTGTTATGGCGAGTATTTAATGAAAAACTTTCAGTTCACCATATATAGAGGTAAGTAGGTAGGTAGGTAGGTAGATAAATAGCTGCCTTTGAGTCAGATCTGACTAATGGAGACACCATGTACGAAGCATTACCTGGTCCTTTGTCAGCCTCATAATCACTCACGTGTTTGAATCCATTGTTGTGGCTATTGTGCTAATCCATCTCATCAAGGGTCTCGCTTGTCCTCACTGGCCTCCTACTTCATCAAACACAATGGCCTTTTCTAGCAATTGATCCCTCTGGATGGTGTCTCCAAAGCAAGCAAGTTGGACAGTGCCTGTGTGATCCATAACATTTTCATTAGCTAATTTTTGGAAGTACATTGCTGGGTCTTTTTTCCTAGTCTGTCTTAGTCTGAAGCTCCACTGAAACCTATCCACCATAGCTGACCTTGATGGTATTGAAATACTAGTAGCATAGCTTCCATCATTACAGCAACACACAAGCCACCGCAGTACAACAAACTGACAGATTGGTGGTGGATCAGGTTAATAAGTGAGTAAGTGGATGGTTTGGTGAAGATAGTAAACATCAGAAATTATGGCCATGTATGGGGCTCTGGTAGCATAGTGCCTAAGGCACTTGACTGCTAACCAGAAGGCTGGCGGTACAAACCCACCAGCCACTCCTTGGAAGGAAGGTTGGACAATCTGCTTCCGTAATAATACTGCCTCGGAAACCCAAGGAGAGGTCGCTATGAGTTGGGGCTGATTTGACAGCACATAACAACAGCAACACAGCATATATTAGGAATTCATTATGGACCTAAAGACTTGAACTCTGGAGTCTCAGTTTACTCTTCTGGAAAATGAGAATAATAAGTGTACCTGCCTGGATTTTCTAGAGAAGCAAAAACAGTGAAGCTTATGTATATAGAGAGTGCTCTCCCCACCCACCCCCTGTGTGTGTGTGTGTGTGTGTGTGTGTGTGTTTGATTTTGGTTTGGATCCAGTAATACATAAAAGAATGGATGCTATCTGGGATAGTCAGAGTTATTCTTACCTTTGCCATCTCTGGAGGATGCACCTGTCATGCTTTCTCTTTGGAGTTCCCACGAATTCTCCCTGGTCTTCTCTCCTCACCTGCCTCTCCACTGGCAGTGTGAGAATGTTGACTGACCCTTGAAGGCACTATTCCAATACTTTCAGGCATATGCTAGGAGCCAGTTTGCTTTTATCTGGGATCAAGATACAGAGTTCAAAATAGAAAATACTCTCTAAGGATAGTAAAGTTATCTCTGTGTGTGAGGGTGCAGTTGAGTGGCTCTTGTTTTCCTGTTTTAAGTTCTTCAGTGTTTTTGAGAATTCTGTATTATACCTTGGTTAAAAAAAAAAAAAAAAAAAAGTTAAGAAAATTTTTACATTGAGTGCTGGGTGAGATTTTTAGAACAGTTTCATTGAAATAGAATGCACACGTCATACATTTCATCATTTTAAAGTATATAATTCAGTGCTTTTTTGTATACTTAGAGCATTGGATTGTTGTTGTTGTTGTTGTTATGTGCCGTCGAGTCAAACCCGACTCATAATGACCCCTCCTTGGGTTTCCGAGGCAGTATCACTACGGAAGTAGGATTGCCCAACCTTCCTTCCGAGGAGTGGCTGGTGGGTTTGAACAGCCAGCCATCTGGTTATCAGGCAAGTGTCTTAGCCACTATGCTACCAGAGCTCCCAGAGCATTGGATAGCTATCACTATAATCTAATTTTAGAACATTTTTACCATTCCATAAAGAAATCCTGTACCCATTAATAATAGTCACTTCCCATTTCCCCTCAGTCCCACCAACACCAGGCAACCTCTAAACTACTTTCTGTCTGTATGGATTTGCCCATTCGAGGCATTTCATATAAATGGAATCATAGAACATTATGTTTTTTTGTAACTACCTCTTTCACTAATTATATTGTTTTCAAGATTCATCCACATTGTAGCAAATATATTAGTGCTTCATTCTTTTTTTTATTGCTGAATAATAGCTTTGGTGGCATGGTGCCCAAGACGTGACTGCTAACCAGAAGGCTTGTGGTTCAAACCCACCAGCCACTCCTTGGAAGGAAGGTTGTGCAATCTACTTCCATAGTGATACTGCCTCAGAAACCCAAGGAGGGGTAGCTATGAGTTGGGTCTGACTCCACGGCATATAACAACAACAACATTTGGATACATTGTTGTTAGGTGCCCTCTAGTCAATTGTGACTCATAGCAACCCCATTATTGCAGCTACTTTGTCAATCCATCTCTTTTTCACTGACCCTCTGTTTGCCAATCATAATTTCCTTCTCCAGGATGGGTACCTTCTGATAACATGTCCAAAGTAAGTGAGATGAAGTCCACCATATTTGCTTCTAAGGAGTGTTCTGGCTGTACTTCTAAGACAGATTTTTTTTAGTCCATGGTATATTCAATATTCTTCACCAACATTGTATTTCAAATACAAAAAGAAGCTGGGTCATATGATAACTCTATGTTTGATCTTTTGAGAAATGACCAAATTGTTTTTCCAAAGTGTGAACATATTTAATTTTCCCATTAGCAATGTACTAAGGTCATGATTTCTTCATATCCTTGCCAACACTAGTTGCTATCTTTCTTTTTTATTATATTTATTTGAGTGGTTGTGAAGTTGTATCTCATTATGGTTTAGATTTGCATTTCCCTGTTCATAAATGATGTTAAATATCTTTTATTGTGCTTATTGGCCATATATCTTTTTTGGAAAAATGTCTAATCAGATCCTTTCTCCATGTTTTAATTGCATTGTTAGTCTTTTTGTTATTGAATTGTATGAGTGCTTTAGGTATTCTGGACCTTAAACTCTTATCAGATATATGATTTCCAAATATTTTTTCCCATTCTGTAAGTTGTCTTTTCACTTTCTTGATGGTGTCTCTTTTGGTTACCTAGTGTCGCTCTGACAGGAATATACCACAAATGGGATGGCTTTAACAAACAGGAGTTTATTCTCCTATGATTTTGGAAGCTTTAAGTCTGAGTTCAAAGTGACAGGTTCTAGGGGCTGGGTGAAAGCCCTTCAACCTTGAGTTTTAGCTCTGCCTCCTGCTCCCGGCCCACTGAAGCTGGAGACTTTTCTTTACTCAGGCAGCTGCTGGCTGCTGAGGCTGACAAACCTAATGTAGACAAGTAAAAAGTCACAGTCCCAATGTTACCAAACAACATGGCAGGCCACTAATTCAAGTCTAGAAATCCCAAGATCGGCAGAGCATGGCAGGCTGCTGAACAAGGAGTACATTCCACATCACCTTTTTCTGTTCCCTCTCTAGATCAAGTTGCCTTTCTGCTCTAGGCCTCCTCTGATTTCCTTTTTTCTAAATAAAATATTTTTGATAAAACACAGTTCTAAAAATAATAAAATTATTATACTGAAGCAGAAAATGCTACTTTCAAGAGGAATAGTTAGATATTAAATTTTAAAAAGTTTGTAAAATGTTCTCTATGCCCCTGATACACGGGAGTTATTAGGCATGTTGAAGCATCAGGCCCAAATAGACCTAGGCTCTGGAAACATCTGAATGAAGTGTTTGGGTAGCTTGTCAGATGGCAGGCAGTATTATGGGCAGGTAAAACCCACTGCCTTTGAGTCATTATTGTATGACTCTTGTTGTTGTTGTTGTTGTTAGGTGCCATAGAGTCGTTTCCGACTCATAGTGACCCCGTGCACAGCAGAACGAAACACCGCCTGATCCTGCACCAGCTCTATGATCCTTGCTATACTTGAGCAGATTGTCGCAGCCATCATGTCAATCCATCTCGTTGAAGGCCTGCCCCTCTTTCATAGACCCTCCCCCTTACCAAGCATGACATCCTTCTTCAGGCAATGGTCCCTTCTGACAACATGACTAAAGTAGGTGAGGCGAAGTCTGGCCATTCTGGCTTCCAAGGAGCATTCTGGCTGCACTTCCTCCAGGACAGATCTGTTAGTTCTTTTAGCA
>NW_006921606.1:4949899-4952156 GCF_000298275.1 Orycteropus afer afer
TTGAGAAATGCCAAGCGTGTTCTTCCCTTTTGGTTTTCTAACTCCAGGTCTTTGCACATTTCATTATAGTAATTGGCTTTGTCTTCTTGAGCTGCCAAGTTGACACACAGCTGCAGGGACCCAGGTGAGGAGAGAGAACACAGACCATGCCCCACAAGCAGCGAAGTGGGAAAGCAGGGAGAGGGCAGAAAAGGCAAAGGGGACCAGAAAGATTGAGGAGTCAGCTGCAAGGATCCAGGTAAGGGTGGTTGGAGAGGTTTCCAACAGCTAAGGGAGACAAACTTGTCTGTCGGTTTGTCTTACTTTGGTTACATGTTGCTGTGAGTCTTGAGGTGTTTTTTGAACCCAGTGGGATGCACTTGGTGCACAGGTATCAACCCAGTTTGCAGACTGAGACTACTTACTAGGAAGAAGGAGGAGGCCATCCACTTCTCAAATAATTGGCCAGGGAAAACCTTATGAATAGCAGTATGACTCTTAGTAACCCTTTAGGGTAGAGTAGAATTTCCCCATAGGGTTTCCAAGGCTGTAAGTCTTTATGTAAGCAGACTGCCTCATCTTTTTCTTGTGGAGCAGCTGGTGTGTTTGAACTGCTGACCTTTTGGTTAGCAGCCAAATACTGTAACCACTGTGGCACCAGGAGCAAGTAAGAGCATTAAAAATGATTGTTTCTTTGAGCCTGTCCCTGAAAGAAGTTAGTTGAAACTCCAGATTGAAATTAGGTGAGGGGGGAAGACCAGAAGGTCCCTGATTGGTATGAACAGTTTGCATTTGGCTGCTAATCTAAAGGTTGGTGGTTTGAACTTAACCAGTGTTGTTGCAGAAGATAAGCCTGGTGATCTTCTTCTGTATAGATTGCTGCCAAGAAAACCCTATGGAGCAGTTCTACTCTGTAACATGTGGAATGACCATGAATCAGAAATTGATTCAACAGCAGTGGACTTGGTTTTGGTTTTGGAGGGATACCAGAGCAAGGGTGAGAAGATGTAGTGTGATTCCAAACATATTATGTATTTATCCCAGTGGGCACAAGGTAATGCTGTAGGCTAGCAGCTTCCTCTGTCTGCAGCACATATCATGAGAGTGTTTGGGCTGTGATACCTCTAATATGGTCTTTTCTACCACACTTGGGTTATTCTTCTGTCTTCAGCTTTCCAAAGTCATATTGATAAAAGCATAGAGACTCAGCACACCCTCACACTGGCAACTAAAACTGCCAGTCATTTTGAAATTGTTCTGTATTTCCAGGTGTGTTATATTGGGTTCTCTAGAGAAACAAAACCAGGAAAGCTTAGAGAGAGAGAGAGAGAGAGAGAGAGAGAGAGAGAAAGAAAAATTTATCTTAGGAAAATGGCTCACACACTTATAGAGGTTTGCAAGTCCCAAGTACTTGGATCAAACGTCAAGCTGGAGGCTTTTCTGGACTCACACAGCTGCAGGGCTGGACAAGCTCAAGGTTGGCAGGCAGTATACTGGCTGTTGACTCCAATGAATGACAAATCCAAGATCTCTGGGCTGAATGGTGGATTGTTTGCTCACAGGCAGTACAACAGAATCCTAAGCCATAGAAGAGTGTCTCTTTTTCCAGGATGCCCATAAATATAGTGGAAGCAGGCCACACCCCTAGAGAAACTCCCTTTCAATGGATTGGCTGCTCAAAACATATACATCTGATCCAGTCATGGGATCAACGCACATCACAATTGCTTAAACCACACATAATTGTGGTCCAACCAAGTTGATACATAGCTCCAACTATCACAGTCCACCCCTTGTCAACTTGGTAGTTGTACACATCTTAACCATATATGATCTGTAAATAAGGACAATCATAATGTCATATTTGTCCCTAACATGATACACTAACATGTGTACAACTGAAACTTTTTAGCCTTATTTATATTTCTCAGTTTATAACAGAAGGAAACAAAAATATTTGATGCCCATATACAATGAAGAAATATAACAATTACAGTTCTCATTTCTGTAACTAGTCATGTGGTCATAGCTGATATTCAGAACTACCACCACCCATTCTGTATTTCCCTTGCCCTCAGCAAGCACCTCAGCTGATCATGGTTCTTTGCCTACTGGGGTGACCCGAACATTCATTCCTGAAGGGTCTGGGCCATTAGCAGTCATATCAGAATTGAGTTGCTATAATTTTCTATTGACTTTAATCACAGGGCATGGTAGTACTAAGAGACGTCCTAAAGAATCTCCTGTATTCCAGACATATTCTTCTTTACCTCCATTA
>NW_006921606.1:4952256-4963509 GCF_000298275.1 Orycteropus afer afer
GATGATACAGTAATGTCCTTCTTTGTCTGTTGATCTCGAGGAATGAGGAAGCCAAAATGGCCAGGTGACATTCTTAATTTCCAGTTCAATGCAATCAGTATTGTGTCTCCAGGTGGGAGTGTTCCTCTCTTTGGGACTAAGATCTCCAGACCCGCAGAGCATAGGGTAGCAGGGACAGGAAGCAAAATTTTTTGAGTGGATCACTAGGGGTAATAGGGAGTGGTACTACTCCAGTTTCCACCCCTTGGTTCCTGGACCCATGAATCCTGGCTATTGGAGAAACAGCACTATATATTGGATGCTGGTTTAGAGCATATATGGCCTCCTGGAGAACATTGCCCCAACCCTTCAAAGTATTGACACCTAGCTGGTGCCATAATTGTGTTTTCTATAGGCCATTCCATCGTTCTATCAGGCCAGCTGCTTCAGGATGATTGGGAACATGATAAGACCAGGAAATTCCATGAACATAGGCCTGTTGCCATACTTCATTTGCTGTGAAATGAGTCTCTTCATCTGAAGCAGTGCTATATGGGATACCATGATGGTGGATAAGGCATTCTGTAAGTCCACGGTTGGTAGTTTTGGCAGAAGCATTATGTGCAGGGATGGCAAATCCATATCCAGAATAAGTATCTACTCCAGTAAGAACAAAACACTGTCCTTTCCATGATGGAAGTGGTCCAATGTAATCAACATGCCACTAGGTTGCTGGCTGATCACCCCAAAGAATGGTTCCATATTGCAGACTCAGTGTTGGTCTCTGCTTCTGGCAGATTGGGCACTCAGCAGTGGAGGTAGCCAAATCAGCCTTGGTAAATGGAAGTCCATGTTGCTGAGCCCATGCATAACCTCTATCCCTGCCACCATGGCCACTTTGTTCATGAGCCCATTGAGCAATGACAGGAGTAACTGGGAAAAAATGATGGCTGGTTTCCACTGAATGTGTCATCCTGTCCACCTGATTGTTAAGTTCCTCCTCTGCCAAGGTCACCTTTTGGTAAGCATTCACATGAGACACAAATATCTTTACTCCTTTGGCCCATTCAGAGAGATCTATCCACATACCTCTTCCCCATACATCCTTGTCACCAATTTTCCAATCATGGTCCTTCCAAGTCCCAGACCATCCAGCCAACCCATTAGCCACAGCCCATGTATTGGTATATAGTAGCACATCTGGCCATTTCTTATTCCATGCAAAATGAGCAGCCAAATGCACAGCTTGAAGTTCTGCCCATTGGTAGGATTTCCCTTCACAACTGTCCTTCAAGGAAGTCCCAGAAAGGGGCTGCAGTGCCATTGCTGTCCACTTTCAAGTGCATATGACACAGAACCATCTGTAAACCTGGCATGAGCTTTCTCTTCCTCAGTCAACAGATCATAAGGAACTCCCCCTGAGGCCATAGGTGCAGACTGGGAGAGGGAAGGTAATGTAACTGGAGTGAAGACCATAAGCATTTGGGCCACTTCCTCGTGCAACTTATTTGTGCCTTTGGATCTTACTCTAGCCCAATCTCTGATATGACACTTCCATTTAATGATAGAGTGCTGCTGTGCATGTCCAACTTTATGACTCCGTGGGTCAGACAATACCCAATTCATGATGGGCAGCTCAGGCCTCATGGTGACTTGGTGGCCCATGAGGCATTCAGTCTCTACTAAAGCCCAATAACAAGCTAAAAGCTGTTTCTCAAAAAGAGAGTAGTTATCTGCAGAGGATGGCAGGGCTGTGCTCCAAAATCCCAAGGGTCTGCATTGTGATTCACCAATAGGGGTCTACCAAAGACCCCAAACAGCATCTCTATCTGCCACAGACACTTCAGGCACCATTGGATCAGCCGGATCATATGGCTCAAGTGGCAGAGCAGCCTGCACAGCAGCCTGAACCTGTTGCAGAGGCTTCTGTTGTTCTGGACCCCACTTAAAACTAACAGCTTTCTAAGTCACTTGAAAATAGGCTGCAGCAACACACCCAAATGAGGGATGTGTTGCCTCCAAAATCCAAAGAGGCTCACCAGACATTGTGCCTCCTTTTTAGTTGTGGGGGAAGCCAGATACAATAAATTATCCTTCACTTTAGTAGGAATATCTCAACATCCCCCATACCACTGGACCCCTAGAAATTTCACTGAGATGGAAGGTGCCTGAATTTTTGTTGGGTTAATTTCTCAAGTTCTAGCACACATATGTCTCACCAATAAGTCTAGAGTCATTGATACTTCTTCCTTACCAGGTCCCATCAGCATAATGTCATCAATATAATGGACCAATGTGATGTCTTATGGAAGGGAAAAGTGATCAAGATCTCTGTGGACTAAATTATGACATAGTTTTGGGGAGTTGATATATCCCTGAGGAAGCACTGTGAAAGTATACTGTTGGCCTTGCCAGCTGAAGGCAAAGTGTTTCTAATGGTGCTTTGAAATTGATATTGAGAAAAAGGCATTGGCCAGATCAATAGCTGCATACCAAATACCAGGAGATTAATGAATGACACCACAAGCAATGAAACCACATCAGGAACAGCAGCTGCAATTGGAGTCACTGCCTGATTAAGTTTACGATAATCTACTGCCATTCTCCAAGATCTGTCTGTTTTTTGCACAGGCCAAATAGGTGAATTAAATGGGGATGTGGTGGAAATCCCCGCTCCTGCATCCTTCAAGTCCTTGATGGTGGCAATAATCTCTGCAACCCCTCCAGGGATGCAGTATTGCTTTTGGTTCACTATTTTTGTAGGTAGAGGCAGTTTTAATGGCTTCCACTTGGCTACCATAATAGCCTTTACTCCACATGTCAGGGACCCAGTGTGGGAATTCTGCCAATTGCTCGGTATATGTATTCCAATTATACATTCAGGAACTGGGGAAATCACTACAGGAAGGGTTTGGGGACCCACTGTGAGACACACCTTAGCTAAGATTCCATCAATATCTTGACCTCCATATGCCCCCACTTTGACTATTGGGCCACAGTAAAACTTTGGGTCTCCTGGAATTAGTGTCAGTTCAGAGCTACGTCCAGTAATCCCTGAAATGTCTGATTATTTCCTTTTCCCCAGTGAGCATTCACTCTCATAAAAGGCCTCAGATCCCTTTGGGTAAGGCTGGGAGAAAGATTGACATTATAAATTTTTGGCAATGTAGTAGGGTCCTTCCTCAAAGGGACCTAGCCTCCCCTTCATTCAAGGGGCTGTGGGTCTATAAACTGGCTTAAGTCTGGATATTGATTGAGAAGCAGTGACTCTGTATTCTAGCCATTCAATCTAGGCTGCTGTTCACATGACCTAGAATTCTTCTGTCTGTACAGAACAAGTAAACATTTAGTAGGTTTGCCATGTATTTCACTACTAGGAACACCAAGTGCAAGTAGCCAATGCCATAATTCCGCACGAGTCAGAATAGTCTGATTACTGTTCTGATTCTGCTGTCCATTATGGTAGCCACACCCACCTTGCCTTTGTCAATTAACTGCTGCCACTTGGCCCCTACTACCATGGGGTCCAATGAGCCCCATCATAGTTAAGTGTCTTAGTTCAATTAGGGTAGTTCCCACTGTCAAATCCAGCTTACATAAAATAGCAATCACAACAGTCTTCAAGGATGCTGGCGCTCCCTTCGCAAATTTATTCCTCACTGTACTGGTGAAAGGCATGTCTTCTGGACTCTCCATTTCTGGCTCTAGGGTTCTAATCTGATAAATCCATTCTAACAGGCCAATTTTCTTAAGCCTCTGGATACCTTCTTCTACATTATACCAAGGCAGATCTGGTATTTCGACTTGACTTAAGGTAGGCCACCATATAATCCACACTTCAGTAAGCCAACCAAAGAAACTATTAGATCCTTTCCTATCCTCTCGAGCTGAAACATTGAATGAAGAATCCATACTTAGTGGGCCTAAATCAATAAACTCAGAGTGATCCAATGTGATATTCCTTGCACCATTATCCCACAACCTCAGTAGCCATTTCCATACATATTCTCCAGGTTTCTGTCTGCACATGTTAGCAAAATCATGTAGATCTTTTGAGGTGTAGCATATCACCTCCTCAGTCACACTTTATGTTTCACCTTTTTGGGCTTGCTTGGACTTAACTTTAGTTATAGGTATAGCAGCAACAGTGGGTGAATAGGGCAGTTCCTGAGAACATTCAGCAATGTCTTCCATGGCTTCTGCCTCAGGCACTGACCCAGCAGGGACAATTGGGTTAATCCCATCAAACTGAGGTGGAGGGGAGGATGATTTTACAGTAATCCATTCAGATGGGAGGGGTTCAACAGAATTTACAGGCTCCATATCCAGATCTTCCTGATTATCTGCCCATATGTCCCCATTCCAGGTTTCAGGATTCCATTTTTTCCCAATCAATAACCTCTGTTTAACTTCAGACACCATTCTGGGTTGGTAATTTAATTGGCATTGTAATTCAGCCACCTTTACAATAAGACTCTGGGTTTGGTTTTCGGCAATATCAGCTCTGTTACTAGAAGAAATAAGGCTTTCTTTCAAAGCATAACTAGAAACATCGAGGTCTTTTATGTGGCACTTAAGCTGTGACTCAGCAGCCTGAGCTCATCTTGCTCTTTCACCACTTTGTCTAGTGTAAGTAGGACCAGCCACCCACCTTCCTTATATTCCTTATGCTGACAGAATTACAGAAAATAATCAAACATGCAATCACCCAAAGCCTCACTTCTCAAAAGTACTTGGTGGTGGTATTTTGCATATTACTGTTGCCATTTCTTGCCACTGATTAGCAGGGCACTCTTACTAATGGAGGCAGGGTCACCAGTGCCTTTACGATTAATCAAGTTGGAGAAACAATTTAGGAAGCCCATCCTTATGATTTTGTCTCTCTAGAACCACTCCCGGTACCAAATGTGTTAGACTGGGTCCTCTAGAGAAGCAAAACCAGTAAAGCTTATATATAGAGAGAGATAAAGAGAAATTTATCTTAGGAAAATAGCTCACACACTTATGTTCTACTGTTGTTGTTATGTGCCATTGAGTCAGCCCTGACTCATAGCAACCCCTCCTTAGGTTTATGAGGTGGTATCACTACAGAAGTAGATTGCCCAAACTTCCTTCTGAGGATCAGCTGGTGCCTTTGAACTGCCCGCCTTCTGGTTAGCATTCAAGTGCCTTAGGCACTATGCTACCAAAGCTCCTTCACACACTTATAGAAGCTGGCAAGTCCCAAGTTCTTGAAGCAAATGTCAAGCTGGAGGCTTTTCCCAAGTCACACAGCTGCATGGGCAGACAAGCTCAAGGTTGGCAGGCAGTCTACTAGCTGTTGACTCCAACAAATAACAAATCCAAGATCTCCGGGCTGAATGGTGTAAGCAGCTCAAGGACTGTTGTAAGCAGCGCAACAGAATCCTGATCCACAGAAGTGTGTCTATTTTCCCAGGATGTCCATAAATATACTGGAAGCAGGCCACACCCCTAGGGAGACTCCTTTTCAATGGATTGGCTGCTCAAAACATATACATCTCATCCCATCATGGGAAAAATCCACATCCACATCACAATTGCTTAAACCACCCAAAATTGTATTCCAGCCAAGTTGAAACATAGCCCCTCACACCAGGCACAGAGTTCTTGCTTGATCAGTACTTTTGATTAAACCTTTTAAAAAAAATTTTGGACTTGGCCAAGGTAATTACAGTGATGGCAGATATTTGTTCAGTGTTTACTGTGTGACAAGTCCTTTACTGCATAATTTCATCTTAAAATCCCATGACGTAGGTAGTAGTAGTAACATTTTACAAATGATGGAAAAGCTTGGAGAGATTAAATAATGCCCCTGTCACCCAGATTGTAAGTGGAAGAGTGGGATTCAAACACATATCACACATTTCAAGCCTGCCTTTCTCACCCCCTCAGAATACGCTGCCCAAAGATAAACCTACACAGATGATTTACATCCCCAGGCATGGCCAAGGAAGCCAAGAATATTTGGTAAACAGTTGCTTCCAAGTCAACTTTGCTTATATAAGCAAATCCGGCTTCCTTTAGAAAGTTTCAGGCAGAATCCTTTATCATGAATTACTAACTTTGAGTTTGAGATCAGTTCTCAGAGAAATGGAATCCCTGATGGTATTTACTGGCCATCTTGCCTGTGGCACACATGTCTTTTACATCTGTGTCTTCGAGTATGAGAATGGAACTGCACTAGGTACTCTTTTTTCTCAACTATAGAGCAGCCTAGGAACCATATGGATCATTCTTGACTTGGGCTCTCTATGCCTTGAACACTCGCTCCATACTAGCCAAAAACTTCCTTGGGCATCTGCTATGGAGGAGCAACTTATATTAGGAGCTCTGGTAGCATAGTGCCTAAGGTACTTGACTGCTAACTAGAAGACTGGCAGTTCAAACCCACCAGCCACTCCCCAGAAGGAAGGCTGGACAATCTACTTCTGTAGTGACACTGCCTCGGAAACCCAAGGAGGGGTCACTATGAGTTGGGTCTGACTTGACAGCACATAACAACAACACAACAGAGCTGCCATAAGAAAGTATCACAAAGTGATCACTTAAACAATTAGAAAAAAAGCAATTTATTTTCTTACAGTTCTGAAGGCTAGAAGGTCAAGGTCAAGGTGTTGGAAGGGCCATGATCCTTCCAAAGCCTCTATGGGAGGATCTATCTTTGCCTTTGCCACTTGTTGGTAGCCTCAGATGTTCATTGGCTTGTGGCAGCATAACTCTTATTGCTGCCTCTGTCTTGACATTGCCATCTTCTGTCTGTGCCTCTGTGTCTCTTCTCTTCTTATAAGGACACCACGTCATACTAGAGTAAGGGACCAAACTACCCCAGTGTGACCTCACCTTAACTAATTACATCTACAATGGCCCTGTTTCCATATAAAGTCACATTCTGAGGTTCCAGAAAGGACATGTATTTTGAGGGGACACTATTCAGCTCAGTACAGTCCACTCTCTGGCTCCCCAAAATTTATGTCCATATCATGTACAAAACATATTCAACCCATCCCAACATCTCCAAAAGACTTAACACATTCTAGTATCAACTCTAAGTAAAAAAAATCTCATTCAAATATCTGTATCAGGTGTATGGGAGACACTCTGGGTTGGTCTGTCCTGGGCAAAATTCCTGTCTGTCCACAGACCTGTGAAACTAGAAAGAAGTTACCTCCTTCCAAAATACAATGTTGGATCAGTTATAGAACAGGCGTTCCTATTCTGAAAGGGAGAGAAAGGGAGGAATAAAAGGATTTCTAATCCAAAGCAAGTTTGCAACAGAGCAGGGCAAATTCTCAAGGCCTGAGAATAATTATCTGTGACTCAATGCTATGTCCTCTAGGCCCATGGTGGTGACCCTCCCTCTTGGCCTTGGTGGCAGTAGCTCCACCCTCAGGAATCCAGGAGATAGTCCTGCCTTCTGGAACCATGAAGGATGTTTCCCAGTCCCCTGGAGCCATGCCCTTTGGGCTTGTGGTGGCAGTGGCAGTCCTTGTGTTCTTTGAACCACCCTCACTCTTCCCTTTTCTTGAAGAATGTTGTGGATTGAATTGTGTCCCCCAGAAATATATATTGTAATTCCTAACCTCTATATCTGTTGTTATTATCCCATTTGGGAATTGGTGGTCTTTGTTATGTTTACAAGACAGGATTAATATTGGGTGTGTCTTGAGTCAATCTCTTTTGATATTTAAAAGAGATGAACAAGCAACAAAAGTAGCAGAGGTGAGGGAAGAGAGATACCAAACCACAGAAAGATCACCCAGGAGCAGGAACAGAAAGAAACAGGGACCTTGTTCCAGAGCTGGCAGAGAGGAAAGCCTTCCTCTAGAGCTGGCACCCTAAATTCGGACTTTTAGCTTCCTAAATTGTGAGAAGATAAATTTCTGCTTGTTAAAGGCATCCACTTGTGGTATTTCTGTTAAAGCAGCACTAGATAACTATGACAAAGAATAACACATGCTTTAGCTGAGTAGCTCTATGGGCCCATTTCCTGCCTGTCAAATCTCAGAAGTCTGACAGCCTTCCTTAATTTCATCCTGCCTCTATCTTTTTCAATCCAAACTGGCAGTGTTTCTGCTGAGATGGTTGATTGGATCCATGAGTCATATGCCTAATCTCTTCACCAAAAGATTTTCCAGTCATACTGTTGGCCCTGTCTCCAGAGGGACACATGTCTCATGCTATCTGAGTAGGCTGAGAATTTTCCAAATCATCAAGTTTCTTTTTGCTTAGGAGTTGCTTCCACAATGTATCTCTTTCCTCTCTCATTTTACTTCATGCCTCAAGGAGAATCCAATGTGCCTTCCACACATTGCTTGGAAATCTCCTAAGCTAAATATCCAAGTCCATTGTTTTCAAGTTCTACTTCCCACCCAATAGTAGGACATAATTCAGTTAAGTTCTCTTCTACTTTATAACAAGGATCACATTTCTACCAGTGTCCAATAACATGTTCATCCTTTTCTTATAAGATCTCACAGTAAGTACATTTCACATTCATTGTTGTTGTTGTTGTTATGTGCTGTCGAGTCGGCCCCGACTCATAGCGACCCCTGCTTGGGTTTCCGAGGCAGTATCACTACGGAAGTAGGATTGCCCAACCTTCCTTCCAAGGAGTGGCTGGTGGGTTTGAACTGCCAGCCTTCTGGTTAGCAGTCAAGTGCTTTAGCCACTATGCTACCAGAGCTCCCAAAACAAACTCACTGCTGTTGAGTTGATTCAACTCATAGCAACCCCTCCTTGGTTTTCCAAGGTGGTAAATCTTTACAGAAGTAGATTGCCCAGTCTTCCTTCTGAGGAGTGGCATTCATATTCCTACCAATTTTCTCTTCAATACAACCTTTCTATTATGTTCCCCAAAATTCTTGCAACCTCTACCCATTACCAAATTCCAAATCCATTCGCATATTTGTAGGTATATTTTACAGCAGCATTTCACTTCTCAGTACCAATGTATGTATTAGTTTCTAAGGGCTGATCTAACAAATTACCATAAACTGGCTTAATACAACAGAAACTTATTTTCTCACAGCTTTGGAATCTAAAAGTCTTAAATCACGATGCTGATAAGTATGATTTTTTTGGTTTATAGACACACCACTCCAATTTCTGCTTTTGTTGTCACATGGCAGTCTTCCTTCTGTCTGTTTCCATTTTCACTTGACATTCTTTTCTCTTTGTGCCTCTGTCCAATGAGGACACCATTCATTGAGTTAAGACCTGCCCTGGTGACCTCATCTTAATTTGATTATGTCTACAAAGACTGTACCTCCCAAAAGGCCATATTTACAGGTATCCCGTGTTAGGACTTTAACATATATTTTGGGGGGACACAATTGAACCCATACATAGCTCATTAACCATGGGCACTAATGCCCAGTTCAGGAATTCTTGGAGACGTCACTCTCTGTTGGCCATGTAAGGATTCCATATGGAGTTATCTATGGTAGAAAAAAGGAGCTCTGGTGGCATAGTGCCTAAGACATTTGACTGCTAACCAGAAAGTTGGTGGTTCAAACCCACCAGCCACTCTGCAGAAGACAGGGCAATCTACTTCCATAAAGACTTAGTGCCTCAGAAACCCAATCTGGGTCGCTATGAAAAGCACAGCTGATGGAAGAGGATAACTATAATCAAGGCTAGCTGTGAAGATTTGCACTCCCATGTGAGTGGGATAGTTTTAGGACTGAAATTATTCAAGGAATGCTAGCTATTTGGGCCTGAATCCATTTGGAAGATGTTCCAGATTAGCTTCAGATATAAAATCTAGAAGAGTCCAGGAGAATCACCACCTTCTCTCATGAGGAATAGATCCAATGCATCAACATCTTATTTTGCTTTGGGGAATTTGTCCTACCAAATTTGATTCCTGTGTTAGCCAGTCTGTCTAACTTATTTTTGCCATTGCATTCCAAACATGGTTGTGAGGCTGTTTCTGGCTATAGCCAGAGTCTGCCCAGTACAATACAGGCGCCAGGAAATAGTAGTCTGCATTCTTAGGTTACTGTATTTTTTAATAGAAGATCCTATATTAACTGGGTTGGAATTAATAATTATTTTATTATATCAAACAGATGTAAAAGATCAATAGGACAATAGAATGTACTGAAATAGGGCAGTTCTATCTCCCTAATAGAGTTGTCTCTGTGAGGTCTTAATAAAGTTATCATAGGACAATGTACAGTACATCTCCACCCCTTCATGATGTCATTGTTCCAGCAGTGACAATCTTGGCCCATCACAGAGGAAATCCCGTGGCATAATTTGCAATTGAAATGACTGTTTAAGGGATGTAATACAGATACTATTAAACTATTTTAGCATCCTGTGTGGGTGATAAGGTCCCTGGCTGATGCAAACAGTTTGCTCTCAACTACTTACCAAAATGTTGGTGGCTTTAATCCATCCAGTAGCATCACAGAAGAAAGATCTGGTGATTTACTTCCTAGGATTATAGCCCTGGAAATGTGGGGTTGCCATGAGCCAGAATCAATTCAATGGAAACAGGTTTTTTTTTTTTTTTTTTTTTTAATTATATAGGTGATGGACTGGCATATGAACCTAGAACATTCTATAGTTTCCAGCCATCTGAGGGGAAGCCTGGAAAGGTGGAGAGTGACCAGATCAAAAGCATGGTTAAGAAATGGCCAAAATACTGTGCATATAATCACATGCTCCCTCTGAAGATGGTCCTGTTTTAGAGAGATTATCTTTGTCTTGTGAGAGTCTCCAAGTTTTGTTTATTTGCTTGGCTGTTTATGTTAGAACAAAATTGGTAATGATTTGTGGAAAAACAAAGTCTGCTTTGTTTCCATGATGAAATAGGCACTGGGTAGGATGTTCACAGGGTATAGGTGCTGTGGGGGGAATTAGGCAGGAAATCTTCGGCTTTAGACTTGAGACTTAGAGATGCATGTTGACACAGATTTTTCTGAATGATAATAGGATAATAGGTTTGTTCATTACCTTCAAGTGGAGAGAAAAATAAATCAATGGCTTTACTCTATTAACTCAAACCCAATAAACATTTTAGAAATCTAATTTGCAGAAAACAATAAAACATACACAATTTGTTGCAAATGTTAAGTGTATACTCTGCTGTATGACATTCTTTCCCATGTACATTCAATTCACATCCCAATAGAAAATACCAAGACACCAATATAGGTCCCAGAGTTAGATGCAGCCCCTGGCCTAAGGGGGTGGTGGTGGTGGTGTCAAAACAGAATAGTTTCTTTATAAAGTTTATATATATAT
>NW_006921606.1:4963609-4973343 GCF_000298275.1 Orycteropus afer afer
ATTGTATATCCCACAGCTAGTTTTTTTTCAGCTTTACATTCTGTTTTTACAACAACAGTGCCCAATAAGTTGAGTATTAATTCAAGATGCTTCTTCAATAAAGTGTGTGTACCTTAATGATAAAGCTCTCTTCACCTTTGACATTATCTTGGCTTTTCTTTTAAAAGAAACATTGTTGGTGACTAATAACAGTTAGACCCTTAATTGTTAAACCCACGAATCAGTTAGTCGAAATCTAGCAAGGAAAAACATATTCTAGAAAACATTGCTGGTTATCACCTTCTGAGGAATGCTTGGGTAATCCCTGAGGGCTGCAGGATAATTTTCCCAGGATCTTTTGGTCTGACTTGGCTATCCGGTGAGGATTCTTTCCTAGGGAATGTCCTTGATTATAGTCTGGGATTCCTGTGTTTAGTGTAACTAAACTTCCTTCTGTTTACGGATCCCTTTTGAAATTTGATGAATGCTATAAACCTCCTACATGAAATACACACATACAAACCAAATTTCATACCGTTTCAAGGCTTAGGAACAGCTGTGTTAGAGCCTTTTCAGTTTAACATAAAGCTCCCTAGACTTTGAACATTAGTTGGCAGACTTCTGTTGTACCTGGAATGCATTATGCATAGACAGACCTGTGTGTCTGGCTCCCTGTGCTGCGCTTATGTTCCCTGAAGCACTATCTTCTTGATCTTAGTAGTGCTTAAGAGGGAGACTCTGTGGCCAGATTGCCTGGGATCAACAGGTTCTCCTACAGCAGAAGCCTGGAAAAGTTACCCTTTTGGTGCTTCAGTTTTCTCACCTGAATGGGTATTTTCTCATCCTTCATAAGGGTGACTGTTGTGTGTTCCCATGTGTGCATGTGTATACCTTGTGGACATTGTGTACACACATGTACATGCAACCAGTGTGTGCATGTACGTTTGAAAACATTGCATTGTGCATTGATGCAAGCATATGCATTCATGTGTGTATTTGTGCATATATATATATTCTACCTGTATGGAGAAATGCATGTACATGTGTGTGAGCACATGTATGTGCACACCTGTGTATGCAAGTGCAAGTGTGTACATATCAGGGGCTTCAGATGTACCTGTCCACAGGGTTGGATGGGGCATGCCAGTAAGGAAATGTAGCCTGGCTCATTATCTGCCCATCCCAGGGCACAGCCACTTCTCAGCTCCTGCACATCTTTCAACTTTTCTAGACATGCCTAATTGCTCTGCCAAATAGCCTATACCAATTTACACACTCATTGGCTGAGTTTGAGAGTCATTAATCCTCATAGCATTACCAGGTGTTTTGGTTATTTTGTGCTGCTCTAACAGAAAATACCACAAAAGGGATGGCTTTAACAAACTGGAGTTTATTCTCTTACAGTTTGGGAGGCTAGAAGTCTAAGTTCAAAGTGCTGTGCTCTAGAGGCTGGGTGAAAATCTCTTGACCTTGGGCTTCAGCTCTGCCTCTTGCTCCTGGCCCTCTGAAGCTGGAGGCTTTCTTCACTCACTCAGTGCTGGCTGCTGAGGCTGACAAACCCAAAGTCTACAAGTAAAAAGGCACAGTCCCAATATTACCAAACCCCACAGCAGACCATTGACTCAAGTCCATTAAGAGTCCCAAGACAGACAACATGGCAGGCTGCTGACAATGACTCTGCTAGATGCAGAGTCCAAGCATGCTGTAAGCTGGAGACTTTCCTCAAAGTTGCTTCTTCTATACTGGAAGCAGCCCACATCCCTAAAGAAGCTAGTCAGCTGTTCTCATATATTCTACCATGGAGTTAATTACTAATCTCACTATGGGGAATAGCTACATCCAGGTGCCCAGCCACTCAAGACCAGGCCAAGCCAAGTAGACACATAACCTTAACTACCATCCCAGGTATTGTCAAAATTTTAGCCTTTGTCAGAATGCTGGGTGTAAATTGGTAGCTGGAAGCTAGTGGTTTTATTTTGCATTTTTCCTATAACCAGTGAGGTTAAGGGGCTTCTCAAATGTCACTTGGCCATTCAGGTTTTCTCTTTTGTGAAATGCTTGTTCATAACCTTTGCTTGATTTTCTCTTGGGTTATTTATCTCTTTTTTTTTTTTTTTCCTTCTGGTGGCATAGTGCCCAAGGCATTTGACTGCTAACCCACCAGCCACTCCTCGGAAGGAAGATTGGGCAATCTACTTCTGTAGAGATACCACCTTGAAAACCCAAGGAGGGGTCACTATGAGTCAGAATCGACTCAGCAGCAGTGAGTTTGGTTTTGAATTATTGATCAGTAGGATTTCTTATACAGCCATCATAATAGATCTTTTTCTGGTTCTAAGAGTTGAAAATATTTCTCCATGTCTATCTTTAACTTAGTTTATGCTGCCATAGACATTCTCAGTGTGGAGTTAGCTAGATATTTCAATCTTTTCCATGTGATTTCTGCTTTTTAGGTTGTGTTTTAAAAATTCATTTCTACTCTGTGATCAATCATAAACATGTTTCCTACTGACAGATTTAAAGTTTTGTTTTTTACATTAGTGTATTTAATTTATTTAGAGTTAGTTTTGTGTATGATATAAGGTATAAATGTAATTGATTGTTTCCATGTGGATCACCTGTTATCTAAGCCCAGTTATTGAATAGTCCTTCATTTCTTAATGATCTGATTCTTAAAAAAAAAAAAAAAAAGTCAGGAAATCTGGCTTTTATGTTAACTCCTTAAAAAAAAAAATTATTGTGCTTTGGGTGCAAATTTACATAGCAAACTTGTGTTACATTCAACAGTGCATGCACATCTGATCCCACCACCCCAATTGCCAGTCCCCAACTATAAAAACTCTCCCCCCTTCTCCCTACTGTAACCACCCCCTTCCTGTGTCCTTCTGATCCATGCATTCCTGTCTCTCTGCCTTTCCCTGTATGTGAGGGATAACCTTTGGTGTCTCATGGCTGATTGATCCAAGGGGTGCCTCTCCCTAGAATAGATGGGTGTATCAACCTGGGGTAGGTGTTCTGCATGTAAGTCTTTCTGCTGTTGGGCTGAAAGCCAGTTCATGTAAGTAAGTCCATTTCTAGGCCTGAAGGGTAATTCGGGGCTATAGTCTCAGAGATGCCACCAATCTCTCTCTGACCAGCAATTCTGGTCATTTTTGTGTTTTTTAGACTTTGTTCCACATTTTTTCCTTCCACTCTATCCAGAATCTCCAGATTTGATCCCTTTCCGAGTGGTTGGCATTGGTAGCTAGGCACCTTCTAGTTCTTTTGGTCTTGGGTCATGAAGGTTGAGGTCTTTGTAAACCTTCTTATCTTTGGACTAATTGCTCACAGATAACTTTGATCTTAATTCTTCTTTGCTTCAGCTGAGAGGAGACCAATAGTTGCATCTCAGAGGGCCTCTAAAAAGCTTTCAAGACCCCAGTTGCTACTCACCAAATTAGGTTGTAGAAAAAAATTTTTATGAACTATGTATGCCAATTGAGCATGATATTCCTGAGACTATGGTCCTGAGCCCCCAGACCTAGTGAGTCTCTCTCATAAGATGTTAGGTTGTCTCTGAGAAGTTACTCCAATGCTGTCTTCTGTTGCTTCTGTAATGTGTGTGGCTAAATTTTTAGCACAAGTACATACATGTAAGATTATCTTCAGCCAAATCTATCCATGGTCTAGGGTATATTCCTGTTCGCCTATCCCCACCTACTGTTCTCACCTGTCTATACATTAATCTGTAGCTTGGTATTTGGTGCTAGTGATACTGCAGTGTTGTGGATGTAATGGTATTTGCCTCAGTTGTCTATATCTTTTGTGTACGTTTCAGTGTCTTTCCTTTCCCCAATGTCACCAGCCTGGTCACAGATTCTTTCCATACCATTCCGTCCCTCACACAAATCAATATGTGACCCACAAATCATCCGAGATTTTCCCTCCCTTTCCTGCCCGTCCCTGGTAACAAAAAAAGTGAATTTCCTTCCCTGAATAAACTTTCCTTGACTTTTTACAATAGTGGGATCATACAATATTTGTCTTTCTGTGATTGATCCACGTTGTGAGATGATTAGTTTATTCTTCATTTTTCTTTAATATTGTACAGTATTCCATTGTGGGAATGTACCATTGTTTGGTTATCCAATCATCTGTTGATGGACATTTAGGTTATTTCCATATCTTTGGTATAGTGAATTGTGCTGCAGTGAACATGAGTGTACATATGACTGTTCGTGTTCTGTCTCTTGCCTCTTTAGGATATATTCCTAGTAATGAAATTGCTGGATCAAATGGAATTTCTATTTTCAGTTTTTAAAGGAAATGCCATACCATTTTCCATAATGATTGTACCATTTTGCAGTCCCACCAACAATGTGAGAGTTCCAATCTCTCCGCAGCCTCGCCAGCATTTGTTATTTTCTGTCTTGTTGAACTTTGCTGTTATGGCTGGGATGTATCTCTTTGTTGCTTTGATTTGCATCTCTCTAAGTAGCATAGAGCCTAAGGCACTTGACTGCTAACCAGAGGGCTGGCAGTTCAAACCCACCAGCCACTCCTCGGAAGGCAGATGGGGCAATCTACTTTCGTTGTGATACTGCCTCGGAAACCCAAGGAGGGGTCGCTATGAATCGGGTCTGACTCCACGGCACATAACAACAACAATAATAATGGCTAATGGGGAGCTCTGGTATCCTAGTGCCTAAGGCACTTGACTGTTAACCAGAAGGCTGGCGGTTCAAACCCACCAGCCACTCCTTGGAAGGAAGGTGGGACAATCTACTTCCATAGTGATACCACCTCAGAAACCCAAGGAGGGGTCACTAGCACATAACAACAACAACAATGGCTAATGATTGTGAGCATTTCCTCATGTGTTTGTTGGCAGCTTGTATATCCTCTTTAGTGAAGTATCTGTTCATTTCCTTTGCCCATTTTTTAATTGGGTTGTTTGTCTTTTTGGTATTGAGGTGTTGAAGTTTTCTATAAATTTTGGAGATAAGTCCCTTGTCTGATATGTCATAGCCAAATATTTTTTCCAATCTCTAGGTTCTCTTTTCACCCTTTTGGAGAAGTCTTTAGATGCATATAAGAATTTAATTTTTAAAAGGTCTCAGTCTTCTAGTTTCTCTCGTGGCCTGTGCACTTTGGGTTATGCTTGATAGTCTATTTATGCCATAAATTAAGGACCCCTAGATTTGCCCCCATTTTATCTTTGATGAGCTTTATAGTTTTGGGCTTTACCTTTAAGTCTTTGATCCAGCTTGAGTTCCTTTTTGTATATGGGGTGAGATGTGGGCCTTGTTCATTTTTCTACAAGTGGATATCCAATTTTGCCAGCACCGTTTGTTAAAATCTGTCTCTCACCCATTTAATTGGTTTTGGGCCTTTGTCAAAGATAAATTGTCCATACATGGATGCATCTATTTCTGAGTTTTCAATCCTGTTCCATTAATTTATCTGTCATTGTACAAATGCCACTCTGTTTTGACTACTGTGGCTACATAGGTTTTAAGGTCCAGGAGTGTGAGACCGCTTACTTTGTTTTTCTTCTTCAGCAGTGCTTTGCTTATGTGAGGCCTCTTTCCTTTCCGTATGAAATTAGTGATTGGTTTTTCCATATCCTTAAAAAATGTTGATGGAATCTGGATCAGAAGTGCATTGAATGGGTAGATGGATTTGGGTAGTATTGACATTTTCACAGTATTCAGTCTTCCATCCATGAACAGGACATGTTCTTCCATTTATGTAGATTCCTTGTAGTTTATTTTATTTATTTTTTAAAATTTTTATTGTGATTTGGGTGGAAGTTTACAGAGCAAATTCATTTTCCATATACTGGTTCACATACACTTTGTCTCATGACATTGACTGCAGTTTCCCACAGTGCAACAACTCTCTTCCAACTTCCTCCCCATAGTTACCTTTTCCCTGTGTCCTTCCCTGTCATGCACTCCTACCACCTGAGCTATCTCCCTGTGCATATACAGCCATTCTATTCCCCCATGAATGTTTTCTCCAAGGACCTAATATAAATGTTCAGCTCATATGCCTATCTTTCATTTAGCTGGAAGCCACAGGAATGGGTTCAATTCTAGGCCCAAAGGGCAGCTAGGGGCCATAGTTTCAGAGGTTCCAATAGGCTCTATCAGACCAGCAAATCTGATCCCCATTTTTTTTTCCCAAATGATTTTGAGTTTTGTTCCACATTGTTCTCCCACTCCATCCAGGATCCTCCTCCAAGTGGTTGACAGTGGTAGCCAGGCACCATCTAGTTCTTCTGGTTTCATAGTCTTATAGGCTGAGGATCTCATGGTGTACCAGTTTTTTGGACTACTTGTTTCCATGTGCCTTTGGCTTTTTTCATTCTTCTTTGGTCTGAATGAGGAGAGACCCACCATTGCATCTAGATGGCTGCTTACAAGCTTTTAATATCCCAGTCACAACTCACCAAAGTAGGATGTGGAACAATGTTTTTTTGTAGTATTTTATGCCAATTGAGCTTGATATCCCCTGTGACTGTGGTCTTGAGCCCACAGGTCAAACTACTCACTCCCTCTGGGTAGCTGGCTGTGGCCAAGAAGTGACTACAAACTTGTCCCTTGTCAGCTCTACTATATACCTGGGAAATCTTATAGAACATACAAATACACTTGTAGAAACATTGTCTGCCAACCCTATACATGGTCTTGGGTACACTCCCCCCTGCATAGACATACCTAATAGTTCAGCCTGTCCTCCCATCTATCTACCCATAGATCAATGTTTGCCTTCACTGACAGCATAGTACTGTATGTGCAAAAGGGTTCATCTTTGCTGTCTGTACCTCCCATGGACTTCTCTATGTCTTCCTCTTCCTCAATGCCACTGTGTTGATCATTCACGTTTGTTATATTACCCTTCTCTTCACCCAAATCAATACTTGTCTCTACCTGTCTCAACAGTGTTCTCTCCCCTCTTCTCCCACCCTGGAAACCAACAAAGAAAATTTCCTTCCATATATAAACCTTTCCTTGACTTTTTACAATAATGGACTAATACAATATTAATCCTTGTGTGATTGACTTATTTCACTCAACATAATGTCCTCCAAGTTCATCCACATTATACAGTGTTTTGCAGATTCAACCTTATTCTTTAGAGTGCACGGTATTCCACTGTGTATGTACCAGTTTGGTTATCCATTCTTCTGTTCATGGACACCTAATTGTTCCTATCTTTTTGCTATGTAAGTAGTACTTCAATGAACATGTGCTTGCATATACCTGTTCTTGCCTGGCTCTCACTAATTTACAATATATGACTAGTAATGGAATTGCTGGGTCAAATGGTTTTTCTAATTGCTGATACATTGCAGGAGGACAAACCCCTTACATCAGAAGGTTTTCAACATATGACTGGGGAAAACAGCATCACCAGAGTAGAACTAGCTTTACTGATATGGGTAAAGTAAAGCTTTCGAGACTTCCATTTGCAGACGTGGAACAACTCAAATTGAGGAGAAACAGCTAGAAACATCTATTAATAATCACAACATGAAATGTATGAAGTATGAATCTAGGAAAATTGGAAGTTGTCAAAAATGAAATGGAATGCATGAAAATTGATATCCTAGGCATTAGTGAGTTGAAATGGACTGGTTTTGGCCATTTTGAATCAGACAACCATATGATCTACTAGGCTGGGAATGACAATTAGAAGAGGAATGACGGGGCATTCATCATCACAAAGGATGTTTCAAGATCTGTCCTGAACTATAATGCTGTCAGTGATAGGATAATATGCATACATCTATAAGGAAGACCAGTTAATACTACTGTTATTCAAATTTGTGCGCCAACCACCAAGCCAAACATAAGGATATTGAAGATTTCTATCCACTTCTGCAGTCTGAAATTGACTGAACATGCAATCAAAGCCAAAGCCAAAGATGAGGAAATTGAAGATTTTTATCCACTTCTGCAGTCTGAAATTGACCAAACATGCAATCAAGATGTGTTAATTATCACTGGTGACTGGAATGCAAAAGTTGGAAACAAAGAAGAATCACTGGTAGTTGGAAAATTTGATCTTGGTAACAGAAATAATGCTGGAGGTCATATGATACAATTTTGCAAGACCAATGACTTATTCATTGCAAATACCTTTTTTCAACAACACAAGTGGTGGCTATACACATGGACTTCACCAGATGGAATACACAGGACTCAGAATGACAACGTCTGTGGCAAGAGGCAATGGAAAAGCTCAATATCTTCAGCCAAAACAAGGCCAGGAGCTGATTGTGGAAGAGACCATCAACTGCTCATATGCAAATTCAACTTGAAGTTGAAGACAATTAAAACAAGTTCACAAGAGCCAATATATGACCTTGAATATATCTCTCCTGAATTTAGAGACCATCTAAAGAATAGATTTGAAGCATTGAACACCAATGATTGAAAAGCAGAATTGTGAGATGACAACAAAAACATCATCCATGATAAAAGCAAGAGGTCATTAAAAAGATGAGAACAGAAGAAAAGACCAAAATGGATGTCAGATGAGACTCTGAAAGTTGCCCTTGAGCAGAGATTAGCTAAAGCAGATGGAAGAAATGACAAGATAAAAGAGCTGTACAGAAGATTTCAAAGAGCAGCTCAAGCTGACAAAGCCAATTACTATAATGAAATGTGCAAAGACCTGGAGTTAGATAACCAAAAGAGAAGAACACGCTCAGTATTTCTCCACCTGAAAGAACTGAGGAAAAAAATTTAAGCCTCGATTTGCAATATTGAAAGATTCTATGAGCAAAATATTGAATGATACAGGAAGCATCAAAAGAAGATGAAAGCAATATATAGAATCACTGAACCAGAAAGAACTGGTCAATCTTCATCCATTTCAAGAGGTGGCATATGATCAAGAACCAATGGTACTGAAGGAAGAAGTCAAAGCTGCACTGAAGGAATTGGTGAAAAACAAGGCTCCAGGAACTGATGGAATACCCATTGAGATGTTTCAACAAACAGATTCCCCACTGGAGGCACTCACTCAGTTATGCCAAGAGGTTTGGAAGACACCTACCTGGCCAGCTGACTGGAAGAGGTCCATATTTGTGCCTAATCCAAAGAAAGGTGATTTCACAGAATATGGAAATAATCAAACAATATCATTAAGATCTCACGCAAGGAAAATCTTACTGAAGATAATTAAAAACTGGTTGGAGCAGTACATTGACAGAGAACTTGCAGAGGTGCAAACTGGATTCAGAAGAGGATGTGTAATGAGGGATATCATTGCTGATGTCAGATGGATCTTGGCTCAAAGCAAAGAATACCAGAAAGATGTTTACCTGTGTTTTACTGACTATGCAAAAGCATTTGATTGTGTGGATCATAACAAACTGTGGATAATATAAGAAGAGTGGGAATTCCAGAACACTTAATTGTACTTATGAGGAACCTATATATAGACCAGGAGGCTGTCTTCGAAAAGAGCAAGGAGAAACTGCGTGGTTTAAAATCAAGAAGGAAATGCATCAGGGTTGTATCCTTTCACCATACGTGTTCAATCTATATGCTGAGCAAATACTCCTAGAAGCTGGACTGTATGAAGAGAAACATGGCATCAGGATTAGAGGAAGAATCATTATCAACCTGGGATATGCTGATGACACAACTTTGCTTGCTGAAAGTTAGGATGACTTAAAGCACTTACTGATGATGATTGAAGAATACAGTCTGCAGTATGGATTACATCTCAATATAAAGAAAACAAAAATCCTCACAACT
>NW_006921606.1:4974413-4978838 GCF_000298275.1 Orycteropus afer afer
CATGTTCACTGCAGCACTATTTACAATAGCCAAAAGATGGAAGCAAACTAGGTGTCCATCAACTGAGGAATGGATAACCAAACTGTGGTACATACACACAATGGAATACTATGCAACCCTAAAGAATAAACTAGAATCTGCAAAACACCGCATAATATGGACAAACTTGGAGGACATTATCCTGAGCAAAATAAGTCAATCACAAAATGACAAATATTGGATTAGTCTGTTATTGTAAAGGTCAAGGAAAGATTTATCTATGGAAGGAAATTTTCTTTGTTGCTTACCGGCAGGAGGGGAGGGGAGGAAACACTGTTAGATAGGTAGACCGAAGTATTGATTTGGGTGAAGACAAGGGCAATGTACCAAATATGAGTGATCAATTCAGTGGCATCAAGAAAGAGGAAGACATAGAGATGTACATGGGAGGTACAGAGAACAAAGATGAACCCTTTTGCACATATAGTACTGCATTGTCAGTGAAGGTAAATATGAGTATACAGTGGATAGATGGGTGGACAGGCTGAACTATTAGGTATGTCTATGAAGCAGGGAGTGTACACAAGACCGTGTATAGGGTTGGAAGAGGGTGGTCCTGTAAATGTATTTGTATGATCTGAATTCCCACGTGTATAGTAGAGCTGACAAGAGGCAAGGTTGTAGTCACTGCTTGGTCACAGCCAGCTACCCAGAGTGACTGAGTAGTTGAACCTGTGGGCTCAGGGCCATAGTTGCAGGGGACATCGAGCTCAATTGACATCACATACTACACAAAACTAAAAAGATGAGAAAAGAAGAGAAGACCAAAATGGATGACAGAAGAGACTCTGAAACTTGCCTTTGAGTGGAGAGAAGCTAAAGCCAATGAAAGAAATGACAAGATAAAATCATGAAGGGAGTGCATCAGGATTGTATCCTTTCCCCATACTTATTCAATCTATATGCTGAGAAGGATGTCATGCTTGGTAGGGTGGAGGGCCGACGAAAGAGGGGGAAGCTTTCAATGAGGTGGATTGACATGGTGGTTGCAATGATGGGCTCAAGCATAGCAGGGATCATGGAGCTGGCACAGGATCGGGCAGTGTTTCGTTCTGCTGTGCATGGGATCACTATCGGTCAGAAACAACTCAATGGCACATAACAACAACAACACTACACAGAACATTGTTCTACCTCCTACTATAGTCGTGAGTAGCGACTGGGATCTTAAAAGCTTGCAAGCAGCCATCTAGATGGAACGATAGGTCTCTCCTCGTCCAGAACAAAGAATGAAGAAAATCAGAGATTCATGGAAACAATTAGTCCTGTTGACTGGTACACCGTGCAATCTGCTGCCTATACAACTATGAGACCAGAAGAACTAGATGGTGCCCGGCTACCACTGTCAACCACTCGGAGGGGGATCTACATAGGATAACCTGGATAGAGAGGGAGAACAATGTGTTACAAAACTCAAAATCATTTGGAAAAATAAAAGGAAGGGTGGACCAGGTTTGCTGGTCTGATAGAGCCTGATGGAACCCATGAGACTATGGCCCCTAGCTGCCCTTCAGGTCTGGAATTGAACCTAGGCATATGAGGTGAACATTTACCTGAGGTAGATACATTCCTTGGAGAGAACAATCATGGGAGAAAGAAGGGCTGTTTTATGCATAGTGAGACAGCTCAGGGGGCAGGAGTGCATGGAGTAATGGAAACAGAGAAGAGATAACTATCAGGAGGAAGTGGGAGGGGAGCTGTTGCATTGTGGTAAATTGTAGTCAATGTCATGAGACAAAGTATATGTGAACTGCTGTATGGAAAGTGAATTTGCTCTGTAAATTTTCACCCAAATCACAATAAAAAAAAAGAAAAGAAAAGAAAAGAAAAAAATAATATGGAGGGTCAACAAAAGAGGGGAAGGCCCTCAATGAGATGTATTGACACAGTGGCTGCAATGGTGGGCTCAAGTATAGCAAGGATCACAGAGCTGGTGCTGAACCGGGCAGTGTTTTGTTTTGCTGTGCATAGGATCGCTATGAGTTGGAGATGACTCGAAGGCACCTAACAACAATAAAGCAGAGTATAAGAGTCCCGCTCTCTCCACATCCTTAACAGCATTTGTTATTTTCTGTCTTGTTTAACTTCACCCCTAGTACTGGGGCAAGATGGTATCTCACTGTTGTTTTGATTTGCATCTCTCTAATGACTAATGATCGTGGATATTTCTTCATGTGTTTGTTGGCCGCCTGAATATCCACTTTGGTGAAGTGTCTATTCATTTCTTCTGCCCGTTTTTGAATTGGATTGTTATACCTTTGGTTGTTGAGGTGTTGGAGTTTTCTGTAAATTTTAGAGATAAGTCCCTTGTCAGATATGGCATTGCCTATTATTTTTTCTCAGCCTGTACTCTTTTTATTCTTTCAGTAATGTTCTGAAGCACATAAAAATTCAATTTTTAGAAGGTCCCATTGATCTAGTTTATCTTCTGCTGTTTGTGCATTTTGACAGTCTGATTATGCCATAAATTAAGGTCCCTAAGTTTGCCCCTATTTCTTCCCTGAGGAAATTTATAGTTACAGATTTTATGTTTAAGTCTTTGATCCATCTGGAGTTAGTTTTTGTATATGGTGTGAGATACAGATCTTGTTTCATTTTTCTGCAAATCAATATCCAGTTTTGCCAGCACCATTTGTTAGAGACCACTTCTTGCCCATTTAATGGATTTCAGCCCTTTGTCAAAGATCAGCTGACCATAGATCATTGGATATATTTCTGGGTTCTCAATTTTGTTCAACTTGTCTATGTATTTCTTGTTGTACCAGTAATTGGCTGTTTTGACCACTGTAGCTGTATAGTGGGTTCTGAGATCCAGGAGTGTGAGTCCTCCTGCTTTGTTCTTCTTCTTCAGTAGTGCTTTGCTTATTCGAGATCTCTTTCCTTTCCATATAAAATTAGTGATTGGTTTTTCCATATTCTTAAAGAATGTTGATGGCATCTGGATTTGGATTGCATTGAATGTACAGATTGCATTGGGTACATTGAACATTTTCACAAAGTTCAATCTTCTTATCCACGAACATGGTATATTCTTCCACTTACGTAGATCTCTTATGGTTTCTTGAAGTAGTGGTTTGTAGTTTTCTTTTTAAGGTCTTTTGTGTCCCTAGTGAGATGTATTCCCAAGTATTTTATTTTTTTGGTAGCTATTGTAAAGGGTATTGATTTCCTTATTTCCTTTTCAGCAGTCTCTTTGGTGGTATAGAAAAATCCAACTGATTTTTGGATGTTGATCTTATATCCCACCACTATGCTTAATCTCTCAATTAGTTCCAGAAGTTCTTCCCCCCCACCCCGCCCCGAGTCTCTTGGGTTTTCCAGTTTTTTTTTTCCCCCTTGGGTTTTCTATGTACAAGATCATATCATCAGCAAACAGGGATAGTTTGACTTCTTCCTTACCAATTTGGATACCTGTGATTTCCCTTTCTTGTCTTATTCTCCTGGCTAGAACTTCTAGTACAATGCTGAATAGAAGTGGTGATAGAGGGCATCCTTGTCAGATTCCTGTTTGCAAGGGGAATAGTTTTAGTCTCTCTCCATTGATAATAATGTTGGCTATTGGTTTTGCATATATACCCTTTATTACATTGAGGAATTTCCCTTCTATTCTCATTTTGCAGAGACTTTTGATCTGGAATAGGTGTTGGATTTTATCAATGCTTTTTCTGCATCAATTGATATGATCATATGGTTCTTTTCCTTTGTTTATTTATGTGATGGATGACATTGATTGTTTTTCTAATGTTGAACCATCCTTGCATAACTTGTATGAACCCCACATGATCATAATGTTTTCTTTTTTCTTTTTTTTGGATATGTTGTTGAAATCTGTTGGCTTGGATTTTGTTTTGTTTGGTTTATGTGGAACAATGTTTTGTGTAGTATGTGATGCCAGTTGAGCTTGATGTCCCCTATGACTATGGTCCAGAGTCCACAGGTTCAACTATTCGGTCCCTCTGGGTAGCTGGCTGTGACCAAGCAATGACTACCACCTTTGCTCTTGTCAGCTCTACTATACACCTGGGAATTCAGGTCATACACATAAACTTATAGGACCATTGTCTTCCAACCCTATACATGTTCTTGGGTACACTCCCCACTTCATAGACATACCTACTAGTTTAGCCCATCCACCCATCTGTCCACCCGTATACCCATATTTGCCTTCACTGATAACGCAGTACTGTATGTGCAAAAGGGTTCATCTTTGTTGTCTGTACCTCCCATGTACCTCTCTATGTCTTCCACTTTCTTGATGCCACCATGTTGATCACTCATATTTGGTACATTGCCTTTTCTTCACCCAAATCAATACTTATCTCTATCTATCTAACAGTGGTCCCTCCCCTCCCCTCCCACCCTTGGTAACCAACAAAGAAAATTTCC
>NW_006921606.1:4984219-4985863 GCF_000298275.1 Orycteropus afer afer
ATTCTGTCTTTGTCTTTGGTTTTGATGAGTTTGATGATGATATGTCTTGGTGATTTTCTTTTGGGGTCTATCCTGTTTGGGGTTCGTTGGACTTCCTGAACGGATATATTCTCATCTTTCATCATATCAGGAAGTTCTTCTCCAACAGATCTTGGACAGTTTTTCAGTGCTATTATTTTTCTCTTCTGGAATTCTAATGACACATAAGTTATTCCTTTTGATGATATCCCACATGAACCTTAGGCTTTCTTCATGTTTTGATTTTTTTTTTTTCCTGATTGATCCTTTTTGAAAGAAGTATTCAGGTATTTTTCTTCAATCTCATTAATTCTGTCTTCCATTGCATCAATTCTGCTCCTTTGCCCTTCTAATGTGTTATCTATTTCTGGCAATTTAGTATTAATATTCTGGATTTCTATCTGTAGGTTTAGAATCAATTCTAATTTTTCATTTATTTTGTCATTTTGTTCTTGTATTTTCTTCCAAAATTCTCCTAGGGTTTTTTTCTGTGTTTTCTTTGGTCTGTCTCTCAGTCCTTTGAAGATACCTAAATATCATTCTTTTGAATTCCTTATCAGAGAGTTCCAATGCTGCTTCTTCCTCAGGGATGTGTTCTGGATCTCTGTCCAGTGCCCTTGTTTCTAACACTCTATCCTGTTTCTTTGTGTGGACTGTGATGGTCTTTTGTCTCCAAGATATCGTGACATTGTTGTATTAAGATCTCTGTTAACTGTGAAGGGCAGCAAGGGTAATTCAGGCTCTTCCTGGTGGTTTTTTGTCATTGGCCCATTGATGCAGAAGGAGTTGGTGGCTCTCGGTCAGTAAAGGAAGTTGCAGGAAGTGTGGGTGTAGTTGTGTCTTATGTGTACTGTTGCTGTCTCCCACTCAATTAGACACAAATTACAAATGAATAAACGTTAAAAAAAAAAACCTAAAAGCACATGAACAAAAAATACACCACATAATCACACAGGCATAGTAACCAAAAAAGGAAAAAAGGGAAAAAGAAGAAGAAAAAAAACAAGAAAACCTGCAATATCTGAGGATAGGGCTATAAGACAATAGAGGTAGAGAAGGAGAATAATGAAGAAAAAAGTAGGAAAAATGCAAAAAGAAAAGCAAGGAATAGGGTTAACCACCAGGAAAAAAAGGAAAAAAAAAAAATGCAAACATGAACAGGGGAGCGGAAGAATAAAGAATAATAGTAAAAAGGACAAATGTATTATTAATAATAGTAGTTTTAAAACAGAAAATAACAGGCAAAATATAAACCAGAAAAAAGGAAGAGAAAAAAAAAATAATCAGGGCCAGGTAGGGCAGGGCACTCAGACTGTGCCTGAACACACAGACTTGGATGAAGTTCCTGTGGGTCCAGAGGGGAGTGGGGGATTGCCACACCTCCATTCACCAAGGGATGTGGGGTATAAGAGTAACAAGGGGAATGTTGCACCTTTTCAGTCGTCCAGGCCCGGAGTGTCCTTGGGGCTACTGGCAAGCAGAACCTGTTCTTTAGCCCCTGGAATCTCAGAGAGCACTGTCTCTTTAAATATTCAAAATAGTCAAGCCACTTGTCGACATTCACAATTGCAGTGCCCTCTGGACAGGCAAAAGTCCACAGCTCAGCCCACCTTTCTCTTCACTGGT
>NW_006921606.1:4986188-4993308 GCF_000298275.1 Orycteropus afer afer
CACTTCTATATCCTTCCCTTCAAGGCTCAGGGGTCCAGGATTATCTTCTGTGTCTGTGTTAATTGGTTTCCCTTTTGTTTGTTGAAGAGGGTCTGCACAGTCTATCTCCCTATTCCGCTCTTTGGCTTGGATTTTGTTGAAGATTTTACATCTGTATGAGGGCTATTGTTCTGTAGTTTTCATTTTGAGTGATCTCTTTACCTTTACCTGGTCTTGGTATCAATGTTATCCTTGCTTCATAAAATGAATTTAGAAAAACTCCATTCATTTCTATGTTCTGGAATATTTTGAGTAGGATTGGTGTCAGTTTTTCTCCGAATGTTCAGTAGAATTCACCAGTGAAACCATCTGGGGCAGGGCTCTTTTTTGTTGGCAATTTTTTCATGACCTGTTTAATTTCCTCTTTTGTTATGGATCTGTTTATATTTTCCACCTCAGCCTCTGTTAGTTTAAGTAAGTATTATGTTTCTAGGAAACTGTGCATTTCTTCTAGATTTTTTAATATGTTGTAGTATGATTCTTCATGTTGTTGTTATGTGTCATCAAGCCAGTCCCGACTCATAGCGACCCTACCTTGGGTTTCTGAGGCAATATCACTATCGAAGTAGATTGCCCAACCTTCCTTCCAAGGAGTGGCTGGTGGGTTTGAACCGCCAGCCTTCTGGTTAGCAGTCAAGTGCCTTTGGCACTATGCTACCAAGGCTCCTCCATAATTCTTAATAGTAACTGATATTATCCTTTTAATTTGTTGGTTCTCTTGTGGTGTCAACCAATTTATTTCTCATTTGTGTTATTTGTATTCTCTCCCCCTTTTCCTTTGTTAAATTTCCCAGTGGTTTCTTAATGTTATCAATGTTTTCAAAACCAACTTCTAGTGTTGTTGATTTTTTTTTCTATTGTCTTTCTGTTTCATTTATTTCTGCTCAAATCTTTTTTTTTTTTTTCATGAGTTGTGTTTCCATTCTCGTTTGATTCAAGGATTTTTTTCAGTTCATATTTATTTCTTCTATTTCCCAGTCATTTTCAAAGAGGGTGTTATTCAATTTTCATTTGTTTGCTGCTTTTACATTCATCTCCCTATTGTTGATTTCTAATTTTATAGCATTGTGATCTGAGAACATGCTTTGCAGTATTTCAATGTTTTTAAAGTTATGAGGCTTGCTTTGTGGCCTAACATATAGTCTATCCTGGAGAATGTTCCATGTGCACTGTAAAAGAATGTATATTGTGCTGTTGTTGTGTGAAGTGCTCTGTAGATGTCTGTAAGGTCAAGTTGGTGGATTTTACTGTTTAGTTCTTCTGTGTCTTTGTTGAGTTTCTTTCCAGTTGTTCTTTCTGTGATTGAAAGTGGTGTATTAAAGTTTCCTACTATGACTGTCTTTTCATTTCTATTGTTGTTGTTGTTATGTGTTGTTGTTGTTATGTGTCTGTAATTATGAAGTTGCCATCACTTTGTTATGTGTTTTTCATGTGATTTCTTTGTTTCATATAATTTTCTGTGCTGAGCTCATTGTGTTTCTGAATCGTGTTATCACTTCCTTCATTGCTCTTGTTTTAGTATTTGCTAAATATTTATACTTGTCCTCTTTTTTATTTTGATGTGAAGGTTTATCATTTTTCTTTGATGTTACTCTGTGATTTATACTTTTCTTCCCAAGTTTAGAACAGTCCATTTTATAGGGCCATTGTCTTGAATTTCCTACCATTTAGAAGTTCTGTAACTACACCATTTTTTCCCCTCTTTTTGGTTTGTAGTTGTCCTCATTTGCCAACTGATGTCTCTGGTTCCCTGTTTACAATCTTGAAGGCTTATTTACTTTGGATACATCTATAACTGGGTTGGTTTCTGGGTTATGTCATCATGTGTGTTAATAGTTGGTCGTTGTTTGCTGTTACTGATTCTCTGTCCAAGGGACTCCCTTTTAGCATCTCTTGTAAGGTTGGTCTGGTTTTAACAAATTCCCGTAATTTCTGCTTCTTTGGAAATGTCTTAACTTCACCATCATATTTGAGGGACAATTTTCCTGGGGATATAATTCTTGGTTGGAAATTTTTCTCTTTGAGGTTTTTGTATATACCATCCCATTGTCTTCTTGCCTGCATGGTTTCTGCCACAAAATCAGAGCTCAGTCTTATTGGTTGCTCATTATAGGTAACTTTTAATTTTTCCTGTGCTGCTTTCAGGATTCTTTGTTTGTCTTTGGTTTTGGTGAATTTGATGATGATATGTCTTGCTGATTTTCTTTTGGGGCCTATCCTGTTTGGGGTTCATTGGACTTCTTGAATGGATATATTCTCATTCATCATACCAGGGAAATTCTCATCCAGCAAATCTTCAAAAATTTTCTCTGTTGTTTGATTTGTCTCTTCCTCTTCTGGTATTCCAATTACATGTAGGTTATTCCTTTTGGTGGTATTCCACATGAACCTTAGGGTTTGTTCATTTTTTTTTTTTTAATCTTTTTTTTTTTCTGATTGATCCCTTTCCAAAGAAGTATTCAGGTATTTGTCTTTGATCTCAGTAATTCTGTTTTCCATTGATTCAATTCTACTCCTTTTCCCATTCAATGTGTTATCTATTTCTGACAATTTAGTATTAATCTTCTGGATTTCTATCTGTAGATTTTGTGTCATTTCTAATTTTTCATTTATTTTGTTGTTTTGTTTTTGTCATGCCTTTCAGAGTTCTTCTAGGGTTTTCTCTGTATTATCCTCATTTTTTTTCAGTGTTTTTCTTGATCTATCTCTTAATCCATTAAAGGTACCTAAATATAATTCTTTTAAATTCCTTATCAGAGAGTTCCAACGGTGTCTCTTCCTCAGGGGTGTGTTCTTGGTCCCTTGTTTCTACTGTTTTATCTTTGTTCTTTGTGTGAACTGTGAGGCCCTCCTGTCTCTGAGGCATTGTGACGTTTTTGTGTTTATATTTCATTGGTAATTGTATGTTAGAGTGACTTCCCCATGATTTTCATTTGTTTTGTTTCGATGTTACCTACGTAAGCAGGGTAGCATAGTGCCTAAGGCATTTGACTGCTAACCAGAAGGCTGGCAGTTCAAACCCACCAGCCACTCCTTAGAAGGAAGGTTGGGCAATCTACTTCCGTAGTGATACTGCCTGTGAATCCAAAGGAGAGGTCGCTATGAGTTGGGTTCTACTCGTCAGCAGTGAGTTTGGTTTTTGTGCTCCTCTTCTGGTGGTGTAGTGCCTAAGGCATTTGACTGCTAACCAGAAGGCTGGCAGTTCAAACCCACCAGCCACTCCTTGGAAGAAAGTTTGGGCAATCTTATTGCGTAGTGATACCACCTTGGAGACCCAAGGAGAGGTCGTTATGAGTTGGATCCAACTCAGTGGCAATGGGTTTGGTTTGGTTTAGTATTTGCTAGTTGGCAACATTTATACACTCACCACCTACATGTCTCCTTTCCCATTGTCACCCTCCCATATTTCCCTGCCGTTCTTGGGAAATGGAGCCTATTCTTAGATCCCTGGAATCCAAATGAGAATGCTGTCACTTTAAATATCCGAAGTGGCCACTGCTTATAAACATTCAAAATGGCTGCATCCTCAGTCACTTTGTTGTGTGTTGTTGTTATGTGCCGTCGAGTTGAACCTGACTCAGTCACTTTAAGTATCCAAAATTGCCACCACTTGTGACAATCAAGATGGCTGCACTCTTGGACAGTGGAAGTCCACAAGTCAAGTTGTCTCCTTCCTTGCTGTTCCCTTTCCTCACCTGAGGCCACCAGCACAGTTGTCCTTGCAGCCCTTGGTGACCAGGTCTGATCTTTAGGTCCATTCTCAGATCCTCATACCACTGTGAAATATTCAGACTATTGGTGCAGTCACAGTAGCTGACAGTCCACAGCTCTTTCCATCTCCATACTCACTGTTTTCATTCAGGTTTTTCCATTATTGATGCCTAATCCACTTCTGTATACTTCCTTTCAAATCTCAAGGCTCCAGGATTATCTTCTCTATCTCAGTCAATTGTTTTCTCTTCTTTTTATTGAAGCAGGTCTCTGTAGCTTGTCAGCCTATTCCACCATGTTAGTGAAAATCTCCTGACTCAAGGAATTTCTTAATTTCATTTTTTATTTCTTCTCTTCCCCAATCATTCTTAAGGAGGGTGTTGTTCCATGTCAATGTGTTTGCTCTTTTTTGGTTGATCTTCCTATTGTTGATTTCTAATTTTATGGCATTGTGATCTGAGAATATTCTTTTCAGTATTTCAGTGTTTTTAAATTTATTAAGGCTTCCTTTATGCCCTACCTGATAATCTATCCTTGAGAATGTTTCATGTGCACTGGAAAAGAATGTATATTATGCTGTGGTTGGTTGAAGTGCTCTGTAGATGTCTATAAGGTCAAATTGGTGGACTATAGTGTTTAGTTCTGTGTCTTTGTTGAGTTGCTTTCCAGTTGTTTTATCTTTTATGAAAGAGGTGTATTAAATACTGCTACTATGACTTTGGAGTCATCTATTTCTCTTTTCAATTCTGTTAAAGTCTCATTTATGTATTTTGGGGATCTTTCATTGGGTAAATAGACATTTATTATGGTTATATCTCCTTGTTCAGTTGATCCTTTAATTATTATTTAATGTTCTTCTTTGTCTCTTATGGTGGTTTTTCTCTTTTTTTTTTTTTTTTTGTTTTGTGATTTAGGTGAAAATTTACAGAGCAAATTAACTTTCCATACAGCAGTTCACATATAGTTTGTCTCATGACATTGACCACAATACACCACAGTGCAACAGCTCCCCTCTCACTTCCTCCCGACAGTCACCTCTTCCCTGTGTCCATCTTTCCAGGTACCCCTGCCCCCTGAGCTGTCTCCCTGTGCATAAGCAGCCCTTTTTTCTGCCATGATTGTTCTCTCCAAGGAGTGTATCTACCTAAGGTAAATGCTCCACTTATATGCCTATCTTTTGTTTGGCTGGAAGCCTCAGGTGTGGGTTCAATTCCAGATCTGAAGGGCAGTTACGGGCCATAGTTTCAGTGGTTCCACCAGGATCTATCAGACCAGCAAACCTGCCCCCCCCCCTTTTTTTCCCCAAATGATTTTGAGTATTGTTCCACATAGTTCTCCCTCTCTATCCAGGATCTCCTACATAGATTCCCCTCCGAGTGTTGACAGTGGTAGCCGGGCACCATCTAGTTCCTCTGGTCTCATAGTCATATAGGCTGCAGATCACATGGTGTAGAAGTAGATAGGATTAATTGTTTCCATGAATCTTTGTTCTTCTTCATTCCTCTTTGCTCAGAATGAGAAGAGACACGTCATCTAGCATCTAGATGGTTGCTTACAAAGTTTAAGATCCCAGTCACTAAGCACCAAAGTAGGAGATGGAACAATGTTTTGTGTAGTATGTTATGCCAATTGAGTTTGTTGTCCCCTGTGACTATGGTCCTGAGCCCACAGGTTCAACTACTCAGTTACTATGGGTAGCTGGCTGTGACCAAGGAGTGACTACAACCTTGTCCCTTGTCAGCTCTACTATACACCTGGAAATTCAGATCACACAAATACACCTGTAATGCCATTGTCTGCCAACCCTATACATGATCTTGGGTTCCCTGCTTTATAGACATAGCTAATAGTTCAGCCTGTCCACCCATCTGTCTACCCCTATACTGATGTTTGCTTTCACTGACAACACAGTACTGTATGTGCAAGAGGATTCATCTTTGTTGTCTGTACCTCCCATGTACCTCTCTACATCCTCCTCTTCCTCAATGCTGCCATGTTGATCACTCACATTTGGTACATTGCCCTTCTGTTCACACAAATCACTACTTATCTCTACCTATGTAATAGTGGTCCCTCCCCTCTGCTCCCACCCCTGGTAACCAACAAAGAAAATTTCCTTCCATAGATAGATCTGTCCTTGACTTTTATAATAATGGACTAATGCAATATGTGTCTGTCTGTGATTGACTTATTTCATTCAGCACAATGTCCTCTAAGTTCATCCACATTATGTGGTGCTTTGCAGAATCTATGTTCTTCTTTAGGGTTGCATAGTATTCCATTGTGTGTATGTAACAGAGTTTGGTTTTCCATTCCTCAGTTGATGGAGACCTAGGTTGTTTCCATCTTTTGGTTATTGTAAATAGTGCTGCCATGAATATGGGTGTGCATATGTCTGTTCTTGTCATCGCTCTCATTATTTTAGGATATATACCTACTAATGGAATGGCTGTGTCAAATAGTATTTCTAATTCCAACATTTTAAGGAATCACCATACTGCTTTCCACTGTGGTTGTACCATTTTACAGTCCCACCAGCAGTGTATGAGAGTCCCAATCTCTCCACATACTCACCAGGATTTATTGTTTTGTGTCCTGTTGAACTTTGCTACTAGTGCTGGAGCAAGGTGGTGTCTCGTTGTTTTGATCTCCATCTCTCTAATGGCTAATGATCGTGAGCATTTCTTCATGTTTGTTGGCCCCCTGAATATCCTCCTTGGTGAAGTGTCTATTCATGTCTACTGCCCATTTTTTAATTGGATTATTTGTCTTTTTGTTATTGAGGTGTTGGAGTTTTCCATAAATTCTAGAGAAAAGTCCATTCTCAGATATGTCATTGTCAAATATTATTTCCCAATCTATAGGTTCTCTTTTAACTCTTTTGGAGAAGTCTTTCAAAGCAAATAAAAATTTAATTTTTAGAAGGTACCATTCATCTAGTCCCTCTTCTGCTATTTGTGTATTTTGGGTTATGCTTTATAGTCTATTTATGCCATATATTAGGGCCCCTAAATTTGCCTCTAGTTTTTCCTTGAGGAACTCTATAGTTTTTCCTTGAGGAACTCTATAGTTTTAGGTTTCACATTTAAGACTCTGATCCGTCTGGAGGTAGTTTTTGTGTATGGTGTGATGTACAGATCTTGTTTCATTTTTCTGCAAATGGATATCCAGTTTTTCCAGCACCATTTATTTATTTATTAGGATTTGGGTGAAGATTTACAGAGTAAATTCACTTTTCATACAGCAGTTCACATATACTTTGTCTCATGTCATTGGCCAAAATTTACAATGCAGCAGCTCCCCTCCCACTTCCTCCCCATAGTTACCTCCTCCCAGTGTCCATCCCTTCATACTCTTCTGCACCCTGAGC
>NW_006921606.1:4995037-4998205 GCF_000298275.1 Orycteropus afer afer
TTTGTCTTTTTGTTATTGAGGTGTTGGAGTGTTCTATAAATTCTAGAGATAAGTCTCTTGTCAGATATGTTATTACCAAATATTTTTTCCCAATCTGTAGGTTCTCTTTTGACTCTTTTGGAGAAGTCTTTGGGAGCACATAAAAATTTAATTTTGAGAAGGTCCCAATCATCTGGCTTCTCTTTGCTGTTAGTCCAGCACCATTTATTAAACAAACATTCTCTTCCCCATTTAATGGATTTTGGCCGTTTGTTAAAGATCAGCTGAGCATAGGTTGATGGATCTATTTCTGGGTTATCAATTCTATTCCATTGGTCTACGTGTCTGTCATTATACGAATACCAGGCAGTTTTGACTGCTGTGGCTGTATAGTAGGTTTTGAGGTCCAGTAGTGTGAGACCTCCTACTTTGTTCTTCTTCTTCAATAGTACTTTGTGTATCTGAGGTCTCTTTCCTTTCCATATAAAGTTAGTGATTGGTTTTCCCATATTCTTAAAGAATGTTGATGGGATCTGGATTGGGATTACATTGAATGTATAGATTGCTTTGTGTAAAATTAATATTTTCACAATGTTCATTCTTGCTATCCATGAGCATTGGATGTTCTTCCATTTAGGTAGTTCTCTTATGGTTTCTTGAAATAGGTTGTTATAGTGTTCTTTGTGCAGGTCTTTTTTGTCCCTGATAAGATTTATTCCCAAGTGTTTCGTTTTTTTGGTAGTATTGCAAATGGTATTGATTTCCTTACTTCTTTTTCAGCAATTACTTTGCTGGTCTAGAGGAATCCAACTGATTTTTGGACGTTGATCTTGTATCCTGCTACGATGCTAAATCTCTCAATTAATTCCAGTAGATTTTTGACTGAGTCTCGCGTTTTCTAGGTATAGGATCATATCATCAGCAAATAGGGATAGTTTGACTTCTTCCTTACCAATTTGGATGCCATTGGTTTCCCTTTCTTGCCTTATTGCCCTGGCTAAGACTTCCAGTACAATGTTGAATAGAAGTGGTGATAGCGGGCATCCTTGTCTGGTTCCTGCTCTCAAAAGGAATGGTTTCAGTCTCTCTCCATTGAAAATAATGTTGGCTGTTGGTTTTGCATATATGTCCTTTATTATGTTGAGGAATGTCCATTCTATTCCTATTTTGCTGAGAGTTTTGATCAGGAATCGGTGTTGGATTTTATCAAATGCTTTTTCTGCATCAATTGATACGATTATGTGGTTCTTCTTCTTTGTTTTATTTATGTGGTGGATCACGTTGATTGTTTTTCTAATGCTGAACCATCCTTGCATACCTGATATGAACCCCACTTGGTCATAATGAATGATTTTCCTCATATGTTGTTGGAGTCTATTGGCTATGATTTTGTTGAAGATTTTTGCATCTATATTCATAAAGGATATTGGTCTGTAGTTTTCCTTTAGAGTGATGTCTTTGCCTGGTTTTGATATCAAGGTTATACTTTGTTGTTGTTGTTGTTGTGTGCCATTGAGTCAGTCCTGACTCATAGCGACCCCTCCTTGGGTTTCCGAGGCAGTATCACTACGGAAGTAGGATTGCCCAACCTTCCTTCTGAGGAGTGGCTGGTGGGTTTGAACCGCCAGCCTTCTGGTTAGCAGTCAGGGGCCTTAGCCATTATGCTATCAGAGCTCAGATTATACTAGGTTCATAAAATTAGTTAAGGAGGATTCCATCCTTTTCTATGTTTTGGAATAGTTTGAGTAAGATTGGTATCAGTTCTTCTTTGAATATTTGGTAGAATTATCCAATAATTTTTTGATGACCTGTTCAATGTCTTCTTTTATTATGGATCTGTTCAACTTTTTCACATCAGTCTGTGTTAGTTTAAGTAAGTGGTGTGTTTCTAGAAATATGTTCCTTTCTTCCAGACTTTCAAATTTGTTGGAGTACAGTTCTTCATAGTATCCTAATATTATCCTTTTTATTTTGGTTGATTCTGTTGTGATGTCACCCATTTCGTTTCTTATTCGTGTTATTTGTATTCTCTCCGTCTTTTCCTTTGTGAAATTTTCCAGTGGTTTGTCAATTTTATTAATCTGTTCAAAAAACCAACTTCTGGTCTTGTTGATTTTTTCTATTGACTTTCTATTTTCTGTTTCATTTTTCTGCCAGAATCTTTATTATTTCCTTTCTTCTGGTGACTATAGGCTTTTCTTGCTGTTCCTTTTCTAATTGTTTTAGATTTTGGTTTAAAGTGTTGATTTTGGCTCTTTCTTCTTTTTGGATGTGTGCATTTATTGCTATAATTTGGCATCTGATCACTGCTTTTGCTGTGTCCCAAAGATTTTTGTATGTTGTGTTTTCATTCTGTTTGATTCAAGGAATTTTTTAATTTCATTTTTTATTTCTTTTCTCACCCAGTCTTTCTCAAGATGAGTGTTGTTCAGTTTCCATGTGTTTACTCTTTTTCTGTTGATCTTCCTATTGTTGATTTCTAATTTGATAGCATTATGATCTGAGAAGATGCTTTGCAGTATTTCAATGTTTTTAAGTTTATTATGGCTTGCTTTGTGGCCTAATATTTGGTCTATCATGGAAAATGTTCCGTGTGCACTGGAAAAGAATGTATATTGTGCTGTTGTTGTGTGAAGTTCTCTGTAGATGTTTATAATGTCAAATTGGTGGATTGTATTGTTTAGCTCCTCTGCATCTTTGTTGAGTTTCTTTCCAGTTGTTCTATCTTTCTTTGAAAGTCATGTATTAAAGTCTCCTGCTATGATTGTGGAGTCATCTATTTGACTTTTCAACATTTTTAAAGTCCGATTTATGTAATTCAGGATTCTTTCATTTTGTCCATAGATATTTATTATGGTAATATCTTCTTGTTCAATTGATCCTTTAGTCATTATATAATGTCCTTCTTTGTCTCATATGGTGGTTTTTGTCTAAAAATCAATATGATCAGAAATTAACATTGCCATTCCTACTCTTTTCTGGTTGATATTTCCTTGGTATATCTTTTTTCCAACCTTTGATTTTTAGTCTTATTTTGTCTTTGTCTCTAATGTGTGTCTCTTGTAGATAACATATTGATTTTTTTTTTTTTCTTATCCAGTCTGCACCTCTCCGTCTCTTGAGTGGTGCATTCAATCCATTAACATTAAGTGTAATTATTGACAAGTATGAATTGGTTGCTGTCATTTT
>NW_006921606.1:4999605-5008516 GCF_000298275.1 Orycteropus afer afer
CCTCAGGGATGTGTTCTGGGTCTGTATCCTGCTCTCTTGTTTCTACCACTTTATCCTGCTTCTTTGTGTGGACTGTGATGGTCTGTTGTCTCTGAGGCATCGTGGTGTTGTTGTATTTAGATCTCTGTTAACTATTTGTGAAGAGCAGTCAAGGGTGATTCAGGCTCTTCTTGGTGATTGTTTATCGTTGGCCTGTTGGTGGAGAAGGAAGTGGTGGCTCTCACTCTGTAAGTGAATCTGCCAGAAGTGTGAGTGTAGTAGTGTCCTATGGGGACTGTTGCTGTCTTCCACTTGGTTAAACAAAAATAACAATTGAGTAACCATCAGAAAAGTAAAAGCAATTGGAAAAGTAATATACCATGTAATCAAATAGGATCAATAACCAAAAAAAGCAAAAAGGGTAAAAGAATAGGGGAAGAAAATCCTGCAATATTTGGGGTTCTTGTTGTTATGTGCCATCAAGTCGGCCCCGACTCATAGCAACCCCTCCTTGAGTTGCTAAGGTAGTATCACTACAGAACTAGATTGCCCAACCTTCCTTCTGAAGAGTGGCTGGTGAGTTTGAACTGCCGGCCTTCTGGTTAGCAATCAAGTACCTTAGGCACTATGCTACCAGAGCTCCTAAAACTCACTGCCGTGAAGTTGATTTTGACTCATAGTGATCCCTCCTTGGGTTTCCAAGGCAGTATCACTATGGAAGTAGATTGCCCCATGTTCCTTCTGAGGAGTGGCTGGTGGGTTTGAGCTGCCAGCCTTCTGGTTAACATTCAAATACCTTAGGCACTGTGCCACCAGGACTGGAGAGAGGGCAATAAAAGAAGAAAGGTAGAGAAGGAGAATAATGAAGAAAAAAATGGGAAAAACACGAAAACAAAAACAAGGAACGAGGTTAAGCATGAGAAAGAAAGGGGAAAAAAAATTGCAATCAGGAACAGGGAAAAGAAAAAAAAAAACTGAGTCTAGAACCTGGGATGGAAAGAGTAAAGAACAATAGTAAAAGGGAAAAACGGAATAATTATAGTTGTTGTTGTTGTTGTTATGTGCCATTGAGTCAGCCCCGACTCATAGCGACCCCTCCTGGGTTTTCCGAGGCAGTATCACTACGGAAGTAGGATTGCCCAACCTTCCTTCCAAGGAGTGGCTGGTGGGTTTGAACCACCAGCCTTCTGGTTAGCAGTCAAGTGCTTTAGCCACTATACCACCAGAGCTCCCAATAATTATAGTAGTGGTTTTAAAACAGACAAAAACAACAAACTACAAAAAAGAGAAAACAGAAAAAAAAAAAAAAACAGGGCAGAATGGGGCAGGGAACCCAGGCTCTGTGCCAGCACATAGACTGAGATGGGATTCCTGCTGGCCCGGAAAGTGGGTGGGGGTGAGAGATGGTCACATCTCCATTCACCAAGAGGGTGTGGAGTATAAGAGTTACAAGGGGAATGTCACACCTTTTCAGCCCTCCGGGTCCCAAATGTCCTTCCCGTTCTTGGCAAGTGTGGTCTGTCCTTAAATCCCTGGAATCTGGGAGAACACTGTCACTTTAAATATCCAAAATGGTCAAACCGCTTGTAAACATTCAAAATGGCTACACCCCCTGGACAGAGAAAAGTCCACAGCTCAGCCCAACTTCTTCTTCACTGCTTTCCCTTTTATTCCCCAGCCACCAGAGCAGTCCTTCATGCAGTCTCTGGCTAGCCGGGCTGATTTTTAGGTTAATTCTTAGGTCCTACCACCACTCAGCAATATCCAAGCTGTGTGTGCCATCAGGATAGCTGGCAGATCGCAGCTCTGTATGTCTCCTTTTTCAGGGTTTTCATGCAAATTCTGCTAGTTTTAGTTTAGTCCACTTCTGTATCCTTCCCTTCAAAGCTCAGGGGTCTAGTATTATCTTCTGTATCTGTGTTAATTGGTTCCCCTTTTCTTTGTTGAAGAGAGTCTGTGCATTCTTTCTGTCTATTCTGCTGTCTTACTGAAACTCCCCTATGGTGGTGTTTGTCTTAACGTCAATTTTATAGAAATTAATATTGCCACTCCTGATCTTTTTTGGTTTCCATTTCCTTGATATATCATTTCCAAACTTCGATTTTTAGTCTATTCTTGTCTTTCTCTCTAAGGTGTGTCTCTTGTACACAGCATATTGATGGATTATGTTTTAAGTCTGTAACTCTCCATCTCTTGAATGGTGCATTTAATCCATCGACCTTCAGTGTAATTATTGACATGTGGGAATGTTGCTGTGATTTCATTATGTGTTTTTTCATGGTGCTGCTGATTTCTTTGTTCCATACCATTTTCTGTGCTGAGCACATTATGTTTATGAATCATGTTATCATTTCCTTCATTGCTTTTGTTTTAGCATTTGCTAAATATTTGTGCTTTTTTATTTTGTTGTGAAAGTTTATCATTTTTCTTTGGGTTACACTGTGATTTACACTTTTCTTCCCAAGTTTAGAATAGTCCATCCTATCTTGCAACTCTCTTGACTTCCTTACCATTTAGAAGTTCTGTAACTTCACTGTATTTTCCTTGTCTTTGGTTTGTAGTTGTCCTCATTTGCCAATTGATGTCTCTGGTTCCCTTTTTACAATCTTATAAGTTTTTTTTTTTTACTTTGGATACTTCCATAACTTTGTTGGCTTCTGGATTATATCATCATGTGTATTAATGGTCAGTTGTTGTTTGGTATTATTGGTTCTTTGTTCAAAGGACTCCCTTAAGTATGTCTTGTAAGGTTGGTCTGATTTTAACAAATTCCCTTAATTTCTGCTTATGTGGAAATCTGATTTAACCATCATATTTGAGGGACAATTTTGCCAGGTATATAATCCTTGGCTGGAAACTTTTCTCTCTCAGCGATTTTTATATACCCTCCCATTTCTTTCTCCTATGGATGGTTTCTGCTGAGAAATCTGAGCTTAGTCGTATTGGTTGCCTCTTGTAGGTAACTTTTCATTTTTCCCTTGCTGCTTTCAGGATTCTTTCTTTGTCTTTGCTTTTGGTGAGTTTGCTGATGATATATCTTGGTGATTTCCTTTTCGGGTCTATCCTGTTTGGCATTCCTCTGACTTCCTGAATGGATGTATTCTCATCTTTCATTGTCATATCATGGAAGTTCTCGTCTTACAAATCTTTCCCAATGTTCTCAGTGGTTTAATTTTTCTCTTCCTGTCTGGAATTCCTTTTGATAGTATCCCATGTGAATCTTAGGTTTCATTTTGTTTTAATCTTTTTCTGATTGACCCCTTTCCAAAGAAGTATTCAGGTGTTTGTCTTCTGTCTCATTAATTCTCTCTGCTATTGATTTGATTCTGCTCCTTTGCCCTTTCAATTTGTTACCTATTTCTGAAAATTTAGTATGAGTCTTCTGGATTTCTGTCTATAGATTTTGTATCATTTCTAGTTTTTCATTTATTTTGTCATTTTGTTCTTATATTTTCTTCTGAAATTGTTCTAGGGTTTTGTCTGTGTTTTCCTTAATTTTGTCAGTGTTTTCCTTGATCTGTCACTCAATCCTTTGAAGATACCTAAATAAAATTCTTTTGCATTTCTTATCAGGGAGTTCCAATGCTGCTTCTTCCTCAGGTATATGTTCTGGGTCTGTATCCTGCTCCTTTGTTTCTACTGCTTTATCTTGCTTCTTTATGTAGAGTGAGATGGTCTGTTGTCTCTGAGACTTTGTGACTTTGTTGTATTTATATTTCAATTGCTAATTGTGTGTTGGAATGATTTTCTGTTTTTTTTTTGTTGTTGTTTTTGTTTTGCTGTATCTGAGTATGCAGTTACTGTACTTCTTTATTCTCTAGTTGGAAGCACTTCTACATTTACCATGTGTTTCTTGGTGGGTGATGTAGAGAATGAGAGTGTCTTCACAGAACTCTGTTAACTGTTTTTGAAGATCAGTTAAGGGTGAGTGAGTTTCTTATTGGTGGTAATGTATTGTTGGCCAGTTATGCAGAAGGAAGTAGTGGTTCTTGCTCAGTAAGTGGAGCTGCAGGAGGTGTGGGTATAGGTGAGTTGTATGGGCATGGTTCCTGTTTTCCACTCAGTTACCTAAAAACAACAATCAAAACACCATCCAAAAAGTAAAAGCAAGAGGACAAAACACACATACACAGCATAAACACACAGGAACAATCACCAAAATGAGAAAAAGAAGAAAAAAAAAGAGAAAAGGCAATAAGTGAGAGAAAATATTTAAAGACGTACTTTTAAAAGCCAAAAGAAATATGAACAGAAAAAAAAAGGGGGGGGAAAAAAACCTAATGTATCTGTGGAGGGGCAAATAAGAGAAAAAAATGTATATTAGGAGAATAATGAAGAAAAAAATAGGAAAAATGCAAAAAGAAAAACAAGGAATGGGGTGAACCACAAGAAGGAAAAAAACTGGGAGCCAGAAAGGGGAATGGACAAAAACTCAAAACTAGAACCTGGGAAGGGAAGAAGAAAGAATAATAATAAAAAGGACAAAATAATAATAATAATTTTAAATTAGACAAAAACAAACAAATTTTAAAAAAAAAAATCCAGGCTGGGTGGGGCAGGGCACTCAGGCTCCATCAGAGCACACAGACTGGCATGGAATTCCTGCTGGCCCAGAGTGTTGGTGGGAGTGGGTGATGATTATACCTCTATTCACCAAGAGGGTGTGGCATATAAGAGTAACAATGGGAGTATCGCTGCTTTCCAGTCCTCCGTGTCTGGTTTGTCCTTGCAGTCCCCAGCAAGTGGAGCCTATTCTTAGGTCCCTATAATCTGAGAGAACACTGTCACTTTAAATATCCAAAATGCTTTATCTGCTGGTAAACATTCAAAATGGCTGTGCCCTCTGGACAGCCCAAGTCCTTACCTCAGTCTGTCTCCCTCATTGCTGCTTCCCCTTTTATTCACCAGCCACCAGTGCAGTCCTCTGTGTAGCCCCTGGCTAGCAGGGCCAATTCTTAGGTTAATTCTTAGGTCCTCACACCACTTAGCGATATGAAAGCTGTCCATGCCATCAGAATCATCAGGATCGGTGATAGTCTGCAGCTCCATATGTCTCCTTTTGGGTGTTTTCATGCAAGTTCTTCTACTAGTTGAAGTTTAGTCCACTTCTATATCCTTCCCTTCAAAGCTCATGGCTCCAGGATTATCTTCTGTATCTGTGTTAATTGGTTCCTGTTTTCTTTGTTGAAGAGGATCTGTGTTATTTGTCTGCCTATTCTGCCATCTTACCAGAACTTTCCCCTTTGTAGTTTCTTCTGTTAGTGTTTTGCAGTTTTCTTTGTATAGATCTTTTGTGTCCCTGGTAAGACTTATTCCTAAGTATTTTATCTTTTTAGTAGTGATTGTAAATGGTATTGCTTTCCTACATCCTTCTCAGATGCCTCTTTGTTGACGTAAAAGAATCCAACTGATTTTTTTTTTTACTTGTGATTTGTGTGAAAGTTTAGAGCAAATCCATTTTCCATACATAAGTTCATACACATTTTGTTTCATGACATTGACTGCAATTCCCCAGAATGTAACATCTCTCTTCACACTTCCTCCCTGTAGTTACCTCTCCCCTGTGTCCTTCCCTCCCTTGCTCTTCTATCCCCAGAGCTGTCTCCCTGCGCATACAAAGCCCTTCTATTCTCACACGATTGTTCTCTCTAATTAGCATATCTACCTAATGTAAATGTTCAACTCATATGCCTGTCTTTTGTTTGGCTAAACCCACAGGAATGGGTTCAATTTCCAGACCTGAAGGGCAACTAGGGGCCACAGTCTCAGTGGTTCCATCAGACTCTATCAGACCAGCAAAGTTAGTCCTTTTTTGTTTGTTTGTTTGTTTTAAATGATTATGAGTTTTATTCCACATTGTTCTCCCACTGTATCAAGATCTCCTACAAAGATCTCCCTCTGAGTGGTTGACAGTGAAAGCTGGGTGCCATCTAGTTCTTCTGCTCTCAAAGTCATATAAGCTGAAGATTGCATGATGTACCAGTCCCTTGGACTAATTATTTCCATGTGCCTTTGGTTTTCTTCATTTGTCTTTGGTCTGGATGAGGAGAGAACCATAGTTGCATCTAAATGGCTGCTTGCAAGCTGTTAAGATCCCAGTCACTACTCGCCAAAGTAGGATGTGGAACAATGTTTTTGTGTAATATATTGTGCTTGATGTCCCTTGCTACTATGGTCACGAGGCCACAGGTCCAACTAATCACTCCCTCTGGGTAGCTGGCTGTGACCAAAAAGTGACTACAACCTTGCCCCTTGGCAGCTCTACTAAATACCTGGGAATTCTTACAAAATGTAGCAATACACTTGTAGACACATTGTCTGCCAATCCTAAACGTGGACTTTGGCACACTCCCCCCTGCATGGACACACTTAATAGTTCAGCATGTTCACCCATCTAGCCACTCATAGATTGTTTGCCTTCACTAACAACACAGTACTGTATGTGCAAAAGGATTCATCTTTACTGTCTGTACCACCCATGCACCTCTCTCTGTCTTCCTCTTCCTCAGTGCCACCATGTTGATCATTCACATTTTGTATATTGTCCTTCTCTTCACCCACATCAATAACGTGTCTCTACCTATCTAGCAATGTTCCCTTCCCTCCCCTCCCACCCCTCGTAACCAACATAGAAAGTTTCCTTCCATATATAAACCTTTTCTTGACTTTTTACTATAAAGGACTAATACAATATTTGTCCTTCTGTGATTGACTTATTTCACTCAGCATAATGTCCTCCAAGTTCATCCATATTATGTGGGGTTTTGCAGACTTTATATTATTCTTTAGTGCTGCATAGCATTCCATTATGTATATGTATCATAGTTTGGTTATCCATTCTTCTGTTGATGGGCACCTACGTTGTTTCCATCTATTTGCTATTGTAAATAGTGTTGCATTGAACATGGGTGTGCATTTATCTGTTCTTGTCCTGGCTCTCACTTCTTTAGGATGTTGTTGTTGTTATGTATACCTAGTAATGGAATGGCTGGGTCAAATGGTATTTCTAACTCCAGCTTTTTAAGGAATTGCCCTACTGCTTTCCACAGTGGTTGTGTATCCTTTTACAGCCCCACCAGCAGTGTATGAGAGTTCCCATCTCTCCCCATCATCACCAGCATTTGTTATTTTCTGTCTTGTTGAACTTTGCTACTAGTGCTGAGGCCAGATGGTATCTTATTGTTGCTTTGATTTGCATTTCTCTAATGGCTAATGTTCATGACTATTTCTTCATATGTTTGTTGGCTGTCTGAATATCCTTTTTGGTAAAGTGTCTATTCATGTCTTCTGACCATTTTTTAACTGGATTATTTGTCTTTTTGTTCTTGAGGTGTTGGAGTTTTCTATAAATTCTAGAGATACGTCCCTTGTCACATATGTCACTGCAGAATATTTTTTTCCCAATCTCTTGGTTCTCTTTTGACTGTTTTGGAGAAGTCTTTGGAAGCACATAAAAATTTAATTTTTAGAAGGTTTTACTCATCTAGTTTATCTTCTGCTATTTGTGCATTTTGGGTTATGATTGATAGTCTATTTATGCCATATATTAAGGCCCCTAATTTTGTCCCCAATTTTTCCTTGAATGACTTTATAGTTTTAGGTTTCACATTTAAGTTGTTGATCCATCTGGAGGTAGTTTTTGTGTATGGTGTAATGTACAGATCTTGTTTCATTTTTCTGCAAATGAATATCCAGTTTTGCCAGCACCATTTGTTAAACAGACACTCTCTTCCCCATATAATGGCTTTCAGCCTTTTGTCAAAGATCAGCTGACCATAGGTTGATGGATCTATTTCTGGGTTCTCAATTCTATTCCATTGGTCTATGTGTCTGTTGTACCAATGCCAGGCAGTTTTGACTACTGTTCCTGTATAGTACATTTTAAGATCCAGGAGTGTGAGACCTCCTACTTTGTTTTTCAATAATGCTTTGTTTATCCAAGGTCTCTTTCCTTTCCATATAAAGTTAGTGATTGGTGTTTCCATATCCTTAAAGAATGTTGTTGGTATCTGGATTGGAATTGCACTGAATATATAGATTGCTTTGGGCAGAATTGACATTTTCACAATGTTCATTCTTCCCATCCATGAGCATGGTATATTCTTCCATTTATGTAGATCTCATATGGTTTTTCAAAATAGTATTTTGTGGCTTTTTTTGTACAGGCCTTTTGTGTCCTTGGTAAGATTTATTCCCAATTATTTTATTTTTTGGTAGCTATTGTAAATGGTATTTATTTCTTTATTTCTTTTTCAGCAATCTCATTGCTGATGTAGAGGACTCCAACTGATGTTTAGATGTTGATCTTGTATCCTGCCATGATGCTAAATCTCTCAATTAGTTCCAATAGATTTTTTTTTTAGTGAGTCCCTTGAGTTTTCTAGTTATAGGATCATATCATCTGCAAATAGAGATAGTTTGACTTCTTCTTTACCAATTCGGATGCCTTTGATTTCCCTTTCCTGTCTTATTGCCCTGGCTAGGACTTCCGTACAATGTTGAATAGAAGTGGTGATAGAGTGCGTTTTTGTCTGGTTTCTGTTAACAAGACTGAATGGTTTCAGTCTCTCTCCATTGAGAATAATGTTGGTTGTTGGTTTTGCATAAATACCCTTTATTATGTTAAGGAATTTCCTTTCTATTCCTATTTTGCTGTGAGTGTTTATGAGGAATGGGTGTTGGATTATATCAAATGTCTTTTCTGCATCAATTGATATCATTATGTGGTTCTTTTGCTTTGTTTTATTTATGTGATGGATGACGTTGATTGTTTTTCTAATGTTGAACCATCCTTGCATACTTGATATGAACCCCACTTGGTCATAATGAATTATTTTTTTAGTTAGCTGTTTGAGTCTTGTTGTTGTTGTTGTTAAGTGCCGTCAAGTCGTTTCTGACTCATAGCGACCCCATGCACAGCAGAATGAAACAC
>NW_006921606.1:5011905-5023157 GCF_000298275.1 Orycteropus afer afer
TCAGTGAGTAAGCACAAGCCCACCCATGCTTACCTTGCTCCTGGAGACCCGGTCCCTTGTGGGAGGGTAACAAGGGAAAGTGTTCGGTGCAGATCAGTGAGTAAGCACAAGCCGGTCCGTGCTTACCTTGCTCCCGGAGACCCAGTCCCTCTCGGGAGGGTAACAAGGGAAAGTGTTCGGTGCAGATCAGTGAGTAAACACAAGTCCGCCCGTGCTTACCTTACTCCCGGAGACCTGGTCCCTCACGGGAGGGTAACAAGGGAAAGTGTTTGGTGCAGATCAGTGAGTAAGCACAAGCCCGTCCGTGCTTACCTTGCTCCCGGAGACCCAGTCCCTCCCAGGAGGGTAACAAGGGAAAGTGTTCGGTGCAGATCAGTGAGTAAGCACAAGCCCGCCCATGCTTACCTTGCTCCCGGAGACCCGGTCCATTTGAGTCTATTGGCTAGGATTTTATTGAAGATTTTTACATCTATATTCATGAGTGATATTGGTCTATAGTTTTCCTTTTAAGTGATGTCTTTGCCTTGTTTTGGTATCAAGGTTTTGCTTGCTTCGTAACATGAATTTGTGAAGATTCCATACTTTTCCATGTTTTGGAATAGTTTGAGTATGATTGGTGTCAGTTCTTCTCTGAATGTTTGGTAGAATTCTCTGTTGAAACCATCTTTACCAGGACTTTCTTTTTCATTAGTAATGTTTTAATGACCTGTTCAATTTATCCTTTTGTTATGGGTCTGTTCATCTTTTCCATCTCAGTCTGTTAGTTTAGCTAAGTAGTGTTTTTTGAGAAATCTATCCATTTCTTCCAAATTTTCAAATTTGTTGAAGTACAGTTTTTCAAAGTATCCTGATATTATCCTTTTTTATTTCAGTTGGTTCTATTGCAATGTCACCCATTTCATTTCTTATTTATGTTATTTCTATTCTCTGCCTCTTTTCTTTGGTTAAATTTGACAGTAGTTTGTGAATTTTGTTAATCTTTTCAAAAAACCAACTTCTAGTCTTGTTGATTTTTTTATATTCCCTTTCTATCTTCTGTTTCACTGATTTCTGCTCAAATCTTTATTATTTCCTTTCTTCTATTTACTGTAGGCTTTTCTTTTTCTAATTGTTGGAGATGTTGGTTTAAAGTGTTGATTTAGCTCTTTCTTCTTTTTGGATGTGTGCATTTATAGCTATAAATTGGTCTCTGATCACTGCTTTTGCTGTGTCCCAAAGATTTTGGTATGTTATGTTTTCATTCTCATTTGATTCAAGGAATTTTTTAATTTCAGTTTTTATTTCTTCTCTTACCCAGTTTTTCTTCAGGAGGTTCTTATTCAGTTTCCATGTGTTTGCTGTTCTTTCATTGATCTTCCTATTGTTGATTTCTAATTTGATAGCATTGTGATCTGAGAAGATGCTTTGCAGTATTTCAATATTTTAAAATTTATTAAGGCTTGCTTTATGGCCTAACATATGGTATATCATGGAAAATGTTTCATGTGCACTGGAAAACAATGTGTATTGTTCTTTTGTCCATGAAGTGCTCTGTAGATGTCTTTAAGATCAAGTTGGTGGATTGTATTGTTTAGCTCTTTTGTGTCTTTGTTGAGTTTCTTTCCAGTTGTTCTGTCTTTCGTTGAAAGTGGTGTACTGAAATCTCCTACTCTGTGGAGTCATCTATTTGTCTTTTCAATTTGGTTAAAGTCTGTATTATGTATTTTGGAGCTCTTTCATTGCATGCATAGATATTTGTTATGATTATATCTTTTTGTTCAATTGATCTTTTAATCATTATATAATGTCCTTCCTCATCTATTATGGTGGTTTTTGTCTTAAGGTCAGTTTGATCAGAAATTAATATTTCCATTCCTATTCTTTTTTGGTTGCCATTTGCTTGATATATCTTTTTCCAGCCTTTGATTTTTAGTCTATTTTTGTCTTTGTCTCTAAGGTGTGTCTCTTGTAGACAGAATATTGATGGGTTATGTCTTCTTATCCAGTCTGCACTTGTCCATCTCTTGAGTGGTGCATTTAATCCATTGACATTCAGTGTAATTGTCAACAAGTATGAATTTGTTGCTGTCATTTTCTTGTGTTATTTGTTCATGGTGTTCCTTGTTTCTTTGTTCCATGTAAATTTCCTGTGCTGAGCTCAGTTTGTTTATGAATTGTGTTATCATTTCCTTTGTTGCTATTGTTTTAATATTTGCTAAATATTTATGCTTCTCCTCTTTTTTATTGTGATGTGAAGGTTTTATTATTATTATTATTATTATTATTATTATTATTGTTATTGAGGTTACCCTGTAATTGATAATTTTCTCCCTGAGTTTAGAACAGTCCATTCTATCTTACAACTCTCTTGACTTCCTCACCATTTAGAAGTTCTGTAACTACACTATTTTTTCCCTCTTTCTGGTTTGTAGTTGTTCTCATTTGCCAATTGATGTCTCTGGTTCCCTGTTTACACTCTTGTAAGCTTATTTTACTTTGGATACTTCCATAACTGTGTTTTTTCTGGGTTATGTCATCTTGTGTATTAATGGTCAGTTGTTGTTTGGTATTATTGGTTCTCTATTCAAAGGATTCCTTTTAGCGTCTCAGGTAAAGTTGGTCTGGTTTTAACAAATTCTCTTAATTTCTGCTTATCTGGAAATGTCCTAATTTCACCATCATATTTGAGGGACAGTTTTGGTGGTATATTATTCTTTGTTAGAAATTTTTGTCTTTCAGGGTTTTATATATACCATCTCCTCTGGTTACCTGGTACCACTTTGACAGGAATATACCACAGATGGGATGGCTTGAACAAACAGAAGTTTATTCTCTTACATTTTGGAACTTTAATTCTGAGTTCAGAATTAAAGCCTTGGGCTTTAGCTGTGCCTCCTACTCCTGGCCCACTTCAACTGGAGGCCTTTCTTCACTCAGACAGCTGCTGGCTGCTGAGGCTGACAAGCCCAAGGTTAACAAGTAAAAAGGCACAGTCCTGATGTTACTAAACCCACGGCAGGCCATTCGTTCAAGTCCATTGAAATTCCCAAGGTCGGCAGAGCATAGCAGGCTGGTGAGCATGGCTACATGCAGAGTTCAAGCAGGCCATAAGCTGGACACCATTCCCAAAGCTGCTACTTATATACAGGAAGCAGGTATATACATACCCAAAGGCAGCTACTCACCTGCTCACAGCAGATTTCACCATGGAGTTGATTATTAGTCTCATCAGGGGGAATACTACATCCAGCTGCCCAGCCACTCAACCAGGCCCAGCCAAGTTGACACACAAACTTAACTAGTACATCATCCTATTGCCTTTCACTTGCATATTTTCTGCTGAAAAATCAGAGTTTATTCTTACTGGTTGTCCTTCATAGGTAACTTTTCATTTTTCCCATGCTGCTTTCAGAATTACTTCTTTGCCTCTGGTTTTGATGAGTTTGATGATGACATTGCTTGGTGATTTTCCTTTGGGGTCTATCCTGTTTTGGGTTCATTGGACTTCCTGAATGGATATATTCTCGTCCTTCATTCTATCAGAGTAGTTCTCTTCCAACAAATCTTGGACAAATTTCTCAGTAGTTCTCTTCCAACAAATCTTGGACAAATTTCTCAGTAGTTTTCTTTTTCTCTTCCTGTTGTGGAATTCCGATTGCATGTTGTTTATTCCATTTGATGGTACCCCATATGATCCTTAGGCTCACTTCATTTTGTTTTGATCTTTTTTTTTAATTTATGCCTTTCCAAATAAGTATTCCAGTATTTGTGTTCAATCTCATTAATTCTGTCTTCCAATGATTTAATTCTACTCCTTTGCCTTTTCAATGTGTTGTCTATTTCTGAAAATTTAGTATTAATTTTCTGGATTTCTATGTGTAGATTTTGTATCATTTCTCATTTTTCATTTATTTTGTCATTTTGTTCTTGTATTTTCTTCCAAAATTGTTCTAGGCTTTTGTCTGTGTTTGCCTTAATTTTATCAGTGTTTTATTTGATCTGTCTCTCAATCTGTTGAAGGTACCTAAATATAATTCTTTTGAATTCCTTATCAGAGAGTTCCAATGCTGCTGCTTCTTCAGGGATGTCTTTTGGGTCTGTATCCTGCTCCCTCTTTCTCCTGCTTTACCTTGCTTCTTTGTGTTAACTGTGATAGTCTATTTTCTCTGAGACATTGTGGCATTGTTGTATTTAGATCTCTGCTAACTGTTTGGCTTTTGTTTATTGTTGGCCAGTTGGTGGAGAAGTAAGTAGTGGCTCTAACTCAGTAAGTGGAGCTGCAGGAGGTGCAGTTGTGATTGCATTTTAAGAGCACGGTTGCTCTCTCTCACTCAGACAAAAACAATGATCAAAAAAACATTGAAAAAGTAAAATCAAGCAGACAAAAAACACACCACATAAACACACAGAAACAATCACCAAAAAAAGAAAAAAAAGAAAAGAAAAATAAGGTATGGGGTTAACCATGAGAACAACAACAACAACAACAAAAACGGGAGCCAGGAACAGGGAAGAGAAAAAAAGCTGAAAACTAGAACCTTTCTAGTCATTCACGTCTGGAATGTCCTTTCTTGCAGTTCCCGGCAAGTGGAGCCTATCATTGGATAACTGGAATCTGAGAATGGTGTCGCTTTAAATATCCAAAATGGTTGAACTGCTTGTAAACATTGGCTGCACCCTCCAGACAGGCAGAAGTCCACAGCTCAGCCTGTCTCCCTCTTTGCTGCTTCCTCTTTTATTCACCAGTCACCAGTGCAGTCGTCCTTGCAGACCTTGGCTAACAGGGCTGATTTTTAGGTTAATTCTTAGGTCCTAAGACCACTTGGCAATATCCAGGCTGTCTGTGCTGTCAGGATCCCTGACAGACTGCAGCTCCATGTGTCTCCTTTTTTGTGTGTGTGTGTTTTCATTCAGGTTCTTCTACTAGTTTGGATTTAGTCTACTTCTGTATCCTTCATTTGAAAGCTCAGAGCTCCAGGATTATCTTCTGTATCTGTGTTAATTGGTTCCCCTTTTCTTTGTTAAAGAGAGTCTGAGTAGTTTGTCTGCCTATTCTGCCATCTTACTGGAACACCTTGGAATCCAACTGATTTTTGTATGTTGACCTTGTATCCTGCCACTTTGCTGAAACTTTCCATTAGTTCTAGCAATTTTTTTGCTGAGTCTCTTGGATTTTCTTTGTATAGGATCATGTCATCTGCAAATAGAGATAGCTTTACTTCTTCTTTGCCAATTTGGATGACTTTTATTTCCCTTTCTTGCCTTATTGCCTTGGCTAGGACTTCCAATACAATGTTGAATAGAAGTGGTGGTAGAGGGCATCCTTGTTTGGTTCCCATTTACAAGGGGAATGCTTTGAGTCTTTTTCCATTAACAATAATGTTGGCTGTTGGCTTTGTGTATGTGTCCTTTATAATGTTGAAGATTTTCCCTTCTATCCCTATTTTGCTGAGAGTTTTGAACAGGAGTAGATGTTGGATTTTTTTGGATTGATAAGATCATATGACTCTTTTCTCTTTTTTTGTTTATGTGGTGGATTACATTGATTGTTTTTCTGATGTTGAACCATCTTTGAATTTTGTTGTTGTTCAGTGCCATTGAGTCTTCTCCATCTAATAACAACCCTATGTACAGCAGAACAAAACACTGCCCAGTCATGTGCCAGCTCCATGATCCCTGCTATACCTGAGCCCATCCTTGTAGCCTATCAGTCCATCTTGTTGAGAGCCTTCTCCATTCTCTTGACCCTCCACTTTACCAAGCATGATATCCTTCTCCAGGAAACAGTCTCTTCTTACCACATGACCAAAGAAGGTGAGACGAAATCTGGTCATTCTCACTTCCAAGGAGCATTCCAGCTGCACTTCCTCCAGGACAGAGTTGTTAGTTCTTTTAGTAGTCCATGGTACTTTCAACATTCTTTGCCAGCAATGCAAATCAAAAGCATTGACTTTTCTTCACCTTTCATATTCAGTGTCCAGCTCTCACGTGCATATGAGGCAATTGAAAATACCATGGCTTGTGTCAGATGCACCTTAGTCCTCAAGGAGACATCTTTGCTCGTCTGCACTTGAAACAGGTCTTTTGCAGCTGATTTGCCAAGGTAAGGGGAGGGAGAACCCCCATCCAAGGCAGGAAGCAGCAGGAAGAAGCCAGGGCCAATGGCTGCAACAGGTAGGGGTAAGGGCAGGAAGTAGCTAGAGAGGTTTGCAGCAACTAAGCAGATGAACTTGTCTTTCAGTTTGTCCTACTATGATGCCTTGTGTATTGCTGTGTGGCTGGAGGCTGTACAACCAGTGTTTCAAATGCCAGTAGGGTTGCCCACCGTGGGTAGGTTTCAGTGGAGCTTCCAGACAGAGATAGACTCAGAAGAAGGAAGATGCCATCCACTTCTCAAGGAATTGGCCAGGGAAAGCCTTATGCATAGCAAGGAAACACTGTCTAAAACATTACTGGACAACTTTCTGAATAGCCTTAAAGCATGGTCTGATACAGTGCTGGAAGATGAGCCTGTCAGGTTGGAAGGCACTCATATTATGACTGCGAAAGAGCAGCCTCATCAGAGTAGAACCAGCCTTAATGATATGGATAAAGTAAAGCTTTCAGGACCTCCATTTGCTGATGTAGCATGACTCAAAATGAGAAGGAACAGCTGAAAATTGTTGCATACATAGTGTGAATCCCACTTAGTCATGATGTTTTTTTATTATTATTTTTATTTATTTATTTTTGATGTGTTGTTGGATTCTGTTGGCTAGGGTTTTGTTGAAGATTTTAGCATCTGTATTCATGAAGGACATGTCCTTTTTAGTGGTATCTTTTCCTGGTTTGGGGATCAGTGTTATGCTTGCTTCATAGAATGAATTTGAGAGTATTCTATCTTTTTCTATGTTCTGAAATATTTTGAGTAGTATAGGTGTCAACTCTTCCCTGAATGTTTGGTGGAATTCTCCAGTGAAGTTGTCTGGGCCAAGACATTTTTGTGGGGAGTTTTTTGTGACCTGCTCAATTTCATCTTTTGTTATGGGTCTGTTCAAGTATTCCATCCCCGACTGGGATAGTTTAGGTTCACTTTGTGTTTCTCAAAACTTGTCCATTTCTTCTAGGTTCTCAAATCTGTTGGAATACAGTTCTTCATAGTATTCTATTATCTTTTTCATTTCAGTTGGTTTTGTTGTGATATTGGCCTTTTCCTTGATTGTGTTATTTGCATTTTCTCTTTCATTTCATTTGTTAAATTTGCCAGTGGTTTGTTGATTTTGTTAATCTATTTGAAGAATTAGCTTCTTGTTTTGTTGATTTTCTCTATTTTTTTTTGTTGTTCTTTTTGTTTATTTTCTGCTTCATTTATTTCTGCTCTCATCTTTATTATTACCTTACTTCTGAATACTGTACTTTTTGTTGTTGCTGTTGTTACTCTTTTTCTAATTGTTGGAGTTGTTGTGTTAGAGTGTTAATTTTTATTCTTTCTTCTTTTCTGATGTGTGCATTTATTGCTATAAATTGACCTCTGAGTACTCCTTTTGCTGTGTCTCTTAGCATTTGGTAAGTTGTATCTTCATTTTCATTTGTTTCTAGGAATATTTTTATTTCACTTTTGTTTCTTCAGTTACCCAGTAGTTTTTGAGCAGTGTATTATTCAGTTTCCTCATATTTGATATTTTTTCCCTTGGTCTTCCTATTACTGATTTCTAATTTTATAGCACTGTAATCTGAGAAGATGCTTTGTGGTATTTCAGTGTTTTTGAATTTACTGAGGGTTGTTTTTGACCTAACATTTGGTGTATTCTGTAGAATGATCCACGTGCACTGGAAAAGAATGTGTATTTTGTTTTTGTTGGGTGGAGAGATTTGTGTATCTGTGAGATCAGGTTCATTGATTATGTTGTTGAGTTCTTCTGTACCTTTGTTGAATTTTTTTTTCTAGTTATTCTGTCCCTCCTTGAAAGTGGTGTGTGAAAGTCTCCTACAACTATTGTGGAGTTGTCTATTTTTCCTTTCAATTCAGTTAATATTTGCTTTATGTATTTTGGAGTTTTTCCATTGGGTGCATAAATATTTCTTATGGTAATGTCCTCTTGGTCAATTGACACTTTTAGCATCATGTGTTTTCCTTCTTTGCCCTTTTGCTGTTTTTCATCTTGAATTCTTTTTTTATCAGAAGTTAATATTGCCACTCCTGCTCTTTTTTGGTTGCCATTAACTTGATACATTTTTTTCTACGTTTAATTTTCAATTTGTTTTTATTTTTGTGTGTAAGGTGGGTCTCTTGTAGGCAGCAAAATGATGCGTCTTCTTTTCTTATCCAATCTGCCACTCTCTTTCTCTTGACTGGTGCATTTAGTCCATTCACATTGAGTGTAATTAGTGATGTTGTTGTTGTTATTATTTGCCATCGAGTCGGCACCAACTCATAGCGACCCCTCCTTGGGTTTCCAAGGCAGTATCACTACGGAAGTAGGATTGCCCAAATTAGTGATAGGTATGAATTTATTGCTGTCATTCTGTTGTGTTTTTTGTTGTGTTATTGGTGAATTCCTTGTTCCAACTATTTTTCTATGCTGAGTTCATTTTGTTATCAAGTGTTTTTTCTCTTTTCTTCATACTGTTGATTTTGTGCTTACTAAGCCCTTATGTTTTTCTTTTTTCTGAGTTCCTTAGAAGGATTGCTAATTATCTTTGTGGTTACCCTGAAGTAAATTCTTATTTACATAAATCTGGAATAGTCTTTTCTATAAAGACATTGTCATGTCTTTCTCTCCATTTGGATGTTTTATAAATAAAACTTTTATTCCCTTTATGTGCTTTGTTGCTGGTAACATCTGGGATTGACTCTCTTTTTTCTCTATGTACATTTCTTATGAGCTTATTTTGAGAATTTATTTCTGATTTGGTTTCTAGGTAGTGGTGTCAAGTGTCTTGATTTTGTTGTTCTCTGTTGTGGGTTCCCTATTGCAAAGATTCCCTTTAGCATTCTTTGTAGAGTTGGTCAGCTTTTCACACATTCCTTTAATTTCTGTTTGTCTGAGAATGTCTTGATTTCACCCTCACATTTGAAGGACAGTTTGGCTGGATATGTAATTCGTGGTTGGAAATTCCTTTCCTTCAAGATTTTATATATGTCAAGTTCAAAATGGAGTCAAGCCAGTGAGCAGCACGCTTTATCCCTCTGGCATCTAAGGTCTTGGAAAACTAGCCACAATAGTTTAAATTAGGAATTTCACTGCTCTGAACAGCTCACAGATTCAGAGTGCATCAAACACGGAAGAACAGAATTAGAGGAAAGGCACAGGGAGATTATTTAGGAAAGAGCTACTGGAGGAGGATGGATGGGCACCTGAGAAAGGCATTGGAAACTCTTCTGGAGAAGTCACTGTGTGCCGGGCTAGGGCGCCCACCTGAGATCCCCAAGCCAAGAGGGAGGACACCTTATAACAGCTTACCAGTGACCACTCTAATATTCCGGTGGGCAGAGGCAGAGACCTGCTTCCAGCAGCTCATCTTGATTTTTTGGAGGTAATTTGGGTCTCCTGGGTGCTGGCTGTGGGTCCTGACACCTCCGCTGAGATTTGGAGGAAAATTTACTGTTGTGACAGAAAGGGTAGCTCCCTCCCCTCCCAGTGGGTCACAGAGTAGACTGGGGTCAGACTGGGAGACATTGTGCTTTTCTTTGTCACAGAGATTGGGACCACAGGTCACTAGCAGATACTCCCCTGACGCACAGCTCAAACTGCACGCATCTTTGGTGCAGCAGCTGGGCAATATCACAGACAAACTCCAGAGCCAGCCATTAGCAATCTGGCAGGATTACGTCAGCACTGCGGACAGACAGAATAGGGAAAGGGAAGAAACCACACTCCCGGGATTTTTGCCTTGGAGCCGTTCTTTAGCGCTGTGGGGCCGCAGAGGCAGGATCTTTGAGTGTGCCTGAAATTGTCGGAAATTTGTGACACTCTAATGATAAGAATCTTTCTTGAAGTTGAGCTGCAGTCTTGCAAATAAATACATCATCAAAAATAGTCTGCTCAAAGCCCTAGAAACTGACCCTAGCAACACAAAGCTTTCCTTTTTTCGCTCCCACCTTCTCTGCCAATATCTTCACTCACTCAATAGAAGAAAACATATTCATCCAATTACCATAAAACCTCCCACTTTGAACTCTAAACCATCTTTATGACAAACAGAAACACATATCCACACTACACACAGGGATTCTACCACCACAAAGAAAACAGCAGAATGACCCAACACACTTGCATCAATTAAAAAAAAAAAAAAACAGCTTCACCTTTTCAAAGTATTAAACCATAAAACCAAGACAAAACAAATCAACACATAACCAGCAGATAGTGACAACCTAAAGAGGCGCTGCTCTACCAGATTGCAGGGACTTAAGAAGTGGTTCTGCTTTCCAGTAACCCCAACAACTCTCCAGGACTGCATTGCATGACTGAGGAGGTCCTAGTCTACACCTTCCTTTTTCTTTTTTTTCCCCTTTTCTTTCTTTCGTGGTTAACCCCATCCCTTATTGGTTTGTTTTGTTTGCTTGTTTGTTTTGTTCTGTTTTTGCTTTTATTTTATTTTCTATTGTTGGTTTGTTTCATTGTTTGTTTTCTTTATTCATTATTCTTCTTCTCTTTTTACTCTCAGTGACCTATCCCCAGATATTGCAGATGTATCTGTTTTCTTGTTCTTTCCCCCCTTTTTCTTTTTTTGGGTTACTGGTCCTGTGTGATTTCAGGGTGTATTTTTTGTCCATATGCTTATAGTTTTTTCAATGGTTATTCAATTGTAATTTTTGCCTGACTGACAGGGAGACAGCAACAGTCCTCATAAGATACAGGTAAACCCACACCTCCTGCAACTTCACTCACTGAGCAAGAACCAGCACCTCTTTCTCCACCAATGGGCCAATGATAAAAAACCACCAAGAAGAGCCTGAATCACCCTTGGCTGCTATTCACAAACAATTAACAGAAATCTTAATACAATACCACGATGCCTCGGAAACAACAGACCATCACAGTCCACACAAAGAAGCAAGATAAAGTGGTAGAAACAAGAGAACAGGATACAGACCCAAAACACATCATCCCTGAGGAAGAAGCAGCATTAGAACTCTCTGATAAGGAATTCAAAAGAATTATCTTTAGGTATCTTCAAAGGATTGAGAGACAAACCAAAGAAAACACAGAAAAAACCTTAGAAGAATTCTGGAAGAAAATACCAGAACAAAATGACAAAATAAATGAAAAATTAGAAATGATTCTAAA
>NW_006921606.1:5029162-5069707 GCF_000298275.1 Orycteropus afer afer
GACATGAATAGACACTTCACCAAGGAGGATATTCAAGCGGCCAACAAACATATGAAGAAATGCTCACGATCATTAGCTATTAGAGAGATGCAAATCAAAACAACAATGAAGTACCATCTTGCTCGAGCACTAGTAGCAAAGTTCAACAAGACAAAAAATAACAAATGCTGGTGAAGATGTGGAGAGATTGGGACTCTCATACACTGCTGGTGGGACTGTAAAATAGTACAACCATTGTGGAAAACAGTATGGCGATTCCTTCAAAAGTTGGAACTAGAAATACCATTTGACCCAGCCATATCCATTACTAGGTGTATATTCTAAAGAAGTGAGAGCCATGAGAAGAACAGACATATGCACACCCATGTTCATCGCAGCACTGTTTACAATAGCCAAAAGATGGAAAAAACCTAGGTGTCCATCAACTGAGTAATGGATATCCAAACTATGGTACATACACACAATGGAATACTATGCAACCCTAAAGAATAATGTGGCATCTACAAAACACCACATAAGTGGATGAACTTGGAGGATATTATGCTGAGTGAAATAAGTCAGTCACAAAAAGACAAATATTGTATTGGTCCGTTATTGTAATAGTCCAGTAAACGCTTATCTATGGAAAGTCATTGTCTTTGTTGGTTACTAGGGGTGGGAGGGAAGGGGTGGGAATACTGTTAGATAGATAGAGATAAGTTTTGATTTGGGTGAAGAAAAAGGCAATGTACCAAATGTGAGTGATCATCGTAGTGGCATTGAGGAAGAGAAATACATAGAGAGGTATGTGGGAAGTACAGACAACAAAGATGAACCCTTTTGCACATATAATACGGCATGCTCAGTGAAGGCAAACATGGGTATATGGGTGGACAGATGGGTGGACAGGCTGAAATATTAGGTATCTATATGAAGTGGAGAGTGCACCCAAGAACATGTATAGGGTTGGCAGACAGGTCCAATAACTTTATGTGTATGATCTGAATTCCCAGGTGTATAATGGGGCTGATAAGGGGCAAGGTTGTAGTCACTGCTTGGCCACAGCCAGCTACCCAGAGGGACCGAGTAGTTGAACCTGTGGGCTCAGGACCATAGTCCCAGAGGACATCAAGCTCAATTGGCATAACATACTAAACAAATCATTCTTCCACCTTCTACTGTGGCTAGTAGTGACTGAGATTTTAAAAGCTAGCAAGCTGCCATCTAGATGCAAAGATGGGTCTCTCCTCATCCAGGGCCAAGAAAAATGAAGAAAACCAAAAATTCATGGAAACAATCAGTCCTAGTGACTGGTACACCATCTGATCTGCAGCCTATAGGACTATGAAACCAGAAGAAATAGACGGTGCTCGGCTACTACTGTCAACCACTTGAAAGAGGTTCTTTGTAGGAGATGCTGGATATACAAGGGGAACAATGTGGAACAAAATTCAAAATCATTTGGAAAAAAAAAAAAGAAAAAGGTGGAACAGGTGTGCTGGCTTGATGGAGCCTGGTGGAACCACTGAGACTATGGCCCCTAGCTGCCCTTCAGGTCTGGAATTGAACACATACCTGTAGCTTCCATGACTTGTCTGTTGATTTGTCATACTGTGGTGGCTTGTGTGAGTTGCTGTGAAGCTGGAGGCTATGCCATTGGTATATCAAATATCAGAAGGGTTACCCACCCACAGTGGGCAGGTTTCAGTGGAGCTTCCAGACTTAGATAGATTGGGAAGAAGAACAGGGCCATTCACTTTTGAAAACATTGGCCAGTGAAAATCTTTTTAATAGCAGTGAAACACTGTCTGAATTATTACTCGAAAACATTATGAATAGCCATGAGACATTGATGGTTATAATGCCAGAAAATGAGCCCCTCAGGTTGGAAGGGACTCACAATGTGACTGGGGAAAAGCTGCCTCCTCATAGTAGACTCAACCTTGATGATGTAGATGAAGTAAAGTTTTTAGGACCTTTATTTACTGATGAGGCATGATTCAAAATAGTAAGAAAAAGCTACAAACTTCCATTAATAATCAGAACATGGAATGTATGAGGTGTAAATCTAGGAAAATAGGAAGTTGTCAGACATGAAATGGAATGCATAGGAATGGATATCTTTATTAGTGAACTGAAATGGACTGGTATTGTCCATTTTGAATCAAACAATCATATGGTCTACTATGCTAGAAATGACAAATTGAAGATAAATGACGTTCTATTCACTACCAACAAGAATGTTTCAAGATCTATCCTTAGTCTGGTTCTGGTAAGATGGAGGAATAGGCAAACAGGACAGACCCTCTTCAACAAAGAAAAGAGAAACCAGTTTACACAGATACAGAAGATAATCCTGGAGCTCTGAGCTTTGGAAGGAAGGATACAGAAGTGGACTAAACGCCAACTAGAACAACCTGCATGAAAATAGCAAAAAAAGGAGACATACGTAACTGCAGACTGTCACCGATCTTCGCAGCATGGACAGTTTGCATGTTTCCAAGGGGAGTTAGGACCTAAGAATTAACCTAAAAATCAGCCCTACGAGCCAGGGGCTGCATGGAGGTGGCTGGTGAATAAAAGGGGAAACAGCGAAGGAGACAAACTGAGCTGTGGACGTTTGGTTGTCTGGAGGGCACAGACATGTTGAATGTTTACCAGAGGATCAACCAGGTTGGATATTAAAGCAACAACAATCTCTCAGATTCTAGGCATTTAAGGATAGGCTCCACTTGCCAGGAACAGCAAGGATACACTGGACACTGAAGACTGGTTGTTGTTGTTAGGTACTGTTGAGTTGTCTCCGACTCATAGTGACCTCATGTACAGCAGAATGAAACACTGTCTGGTCCTGTGCCAGCCCCATAATCTTTGCTATATCTAAGCTGATCGTTGCAGCCACTGTGTCAGTCCATCTTGTTGAGTCTTCCCCCTTTTCATTGCCCCTCCACTTTGCCAAGCATGATATCCTTCTTCAGGGAATGGTCCCTTCTTACAACATGACCAAAGTAAGTGAGACGAAGTTTGGCCATTCTTGCTTCCAAGGAGCATTCTGGCTGCACTTCTTCCACGACAGATTTGTTTGTTCTTTTACCAATTCATGATACTTTAAGCATTCTTTGCCAACACCACAACTCAAAAGCATTTACTCTTTTTCAGTCTTACTTTTTCATTGTCCAGCTCTCACATGCATGAGACAATTGGAAACATTATGGCTTGTGGCAAGCACACCTTAAGTCTTCAAGAAAACATCTTTGCTCTTCAGCACTTGAAAGAGGTCCTTTGCAACAGATTTGCCCAATGCTATATGATGTTTGATATCTTGACTGCTGCTTCCATTGGTGTTGATTGTAGAACCAAACAATATGAAGTCTCTGACAACTTCAATCTTTTCTCCATTAATCATGATGCTGCTTATTGGTCCCATTGTGAGGATTTTTGTTTTCTTTATATTGAGGTGTAATCTGTACTGCAGACTATAGTCTTCAATTTTCATCAGTGTTTCAAGTCATCCTCACTTTCAGCAAGCAAAGTTGGGTCATCTGCGTAATGTAGGTTGTTAATGAATCTTCCTCCAATTCTGGTGCCATGTTCCTTTTCATATAGTGCAGCTTCTCAGATTCTTTGTTCAGCATACAGATTGAATAAGTATGGTAAAAGGATACAACCCTCACACACTCCCTTCTTCATTTTAAACCATGCAGTGTCCCCTTGTTCTGTTGGTCTATGTACAAGTTCCTCATGAACACAACCAAGTGTTCTGGAATTCTCATTTTTCTCATTGTTATCCATAATTTGTTATGATCCACATAATTGAATACTTTTGCATAGACAATAAAATGCAGATAAACATCTTTCTGGTATTTTTTGCTCTGAGCCAAGATCCATCTGACATAACCAATAATATCTCTTGTTCCATGTCCTCTTCTGAATCCAGCTTGCATTTCTGGAAGTTCTCTGTCAATATCCTGCTGCAGCCATTTTGGAATTATCTTCAGTAAGATTTTACTTGTGTATGATATTGTTTGATAATTTCCACATTCTGTGGGATCATCTTTATTTGGAATGGATACAAATATGGATCTTTTCCACTCATTTGGCCAGATAGTTGTCTTCCAAATCTCCTGGCATAGCCGAACAAGTGCCTCTGGTATGACATCTATTGGTTGAACATCTCAATGGGTATCCCGTCAATTCCTGGAGCCTTGTTTTTTGCCACTTCCCTCAGTGCACCTTCAACTTTTTCCTTCAGTACCATTGCTTCTTGATCATATGCCACCTCCTGAAATGGATGAACATCAACCAGTTCTTTTTGGTACAGTGACTCTGTGTATTCCCTCCATCTTTTGATGTTTCCTCCATCATTCAATATATTGCCTATAGAATCTTTCAGTATTGCAATTTGAGGCTTAAATTTCCTCTTCAGTTCTTTCAGCTGGAGAAATGCTGAGTGTATTCTTCCATTTTGGCTTTCCAACTGCATGTCTTTGCACATTTCATTATAATAATTGACTTTGTCTTGTTGAGCTGCTCTTTGAAAACTTCTGTTTAGCTCATTTATCTTTTCATTTCTTCCATTTCCTTTAGCTACTCTGCATTCAAAGGTTAGTTTTCAGAGTCTCTTCTGACATCCATTTTGGTCTTTTCTTCATTTCCTGTCTTTTTAATAACCTTTTGCTTTCTTTATGGATGAAGTTCTTGATGTCATTACACAAGTTCTCTGCTTTTTGGTCATTGGTGTTCAGTGCATCAAATTTATTCTTTAAATGGTCTCTAAATTCAGGAGGAATATAATCAAGGTCATATTTTGGCTCTTGTGGACTTGTTTTAATTGTTTTCAATTTCAACTGGAACTTGCAAATGAGCAGTTGATGGTCTGTTCCACAATCAGCTCCTGGCCTTGTTTTGACTGAAAATATTGAGCTTCTCCATTGTCTCTTGCCACAAATTTAGTCAATCTGATTCCTGTGAACTCCATCTCATGAAGTCCATGTGTATAGCTGCCATTTGTGTTGTTGAAAAAAAGTATTTGCAATGAATAAGTTGTTGGTCTTGCAAAATTCTGTCATATGATCTCCAGCATTATTTCTATGTCCAAGGCCAAATTTTCCAACTACCAGTGATTCTTTGTTTCCAACTTTTGCATTCCAGTCACCAGTGATAATCAGCACATCTTGATTGCATGTTTGGTCAATTTCAGACTGCAGAAGTTGGTAACAATCTTCAATTTCCTCATCTTTGGTTTTGGTGGTTGGTGCATAAATTTGAATAATAGTAGTATTAACTGGCTTTCCTTGTAGGCATATGGATATTATTCTATCACTGACAGCATTGCACTTCAGGATAGATCTTGAAACGTTCTTTGTGACAATGAATGTCATGCCATTCCTCTACAATTTGTCATTTCTGGCATAGTAGATCATATAGTTATCTGATTCAAAATTGCCAAAACTGGTCCATTTCAGTTCACTAATGCCTAGCATATCAATCTTTACGTGTTCCATTTCATTTTTGACCACTTCCAATTTTCCTAAATTCATGCTTCGTACATTCCATGTTTCCATTATCAATGAATGTTTGCAGCTGTTTCTTCTCAAATTGATTCATGCCACTTCAGCAAGTGGAGGCTCTAAAAGCTCTACTTTATCCATATCATTAGGCTCTACTCTGATGAGGCATCTCTTTCCGAGTCATATTTTGAGTGCCTTCCAACATGACAGTGTTTCAGGGCTATTCATAAAATTTTCCAGTAATACATCAGACAGTATTTCACTACTATTCATAAAGTTTTCAGTGGCCAATTCTTTGAGAAGTGGATGGCCTCTTCCTTCTTCTGAGTCTGTCTCAGTCTGGAAGCTCCACTAAAACTGTCCACATGGGCACCTCTGCTGACATAGCCTCTAGCCTCATAGTAATATGCAAGCCACCACAGTTTGACAAACCAACAGATAAATTCATTTCCCTTAGCTGTTCCAACCACTCCACTCACTTCCTGGCCTTCCCCCTGCCTATTCCCACCAGCCCTGTCTCCTGCTGCTCCCTGCTGCCTTGGGGGCTATCCCCCACCTTCTTTACCTGTTTCAGCTGCTGACCCTGTTTGCACTGCTCCCTGCTGCCTTTGGGGCTATCACCCACCCCCCTTACCTGTTCCAGTCTTCAACAAAATTCTAGCCAATAGACTTCAAGAACATATCCAAAATATAATATATTATGACCAAGTGGGGCTCATATTAGGTATACAAGGATGGTTCAACATGGTACACCATGTGATCCTCAGCCTATAAAACTATGAGACCAGAAGAACTAGATGATCCCTGGCTACCGCTGCCAACCACTCATAGGGAGATCTATGTAGGAGATCGTGGATAGAGTGGAAGAACAATGCAGAACAAAACTCAAAATCATTGACAAAAAGGACTAGGTTTGCTGGTCTGATAGAGCCTAGTGAAACCCCTGAGACTATGGCCCCTAGTTGCCCTTCAGATCTGGAATTGAACCCACTCCTGTGGCTTCCAGCCAAACAAAAGACAGGCATATGAGCTGAACATTTACTTTAGATACATACACTCCTTGGAGAGCTCCATCATGGGAGAATGAAGGGCTGTGTATGTACAGGTGGACAGCTTGGGAGGCAGGAGTGCATGGGAAGGAAGGAAACAGGGAAGAGGAAAATATGGGGAGGAAGCAGGAGGAGAGCTGTTGTATTGTGGGAAATTGCATTCAATGTCATGAGACAAAGTGTACATGAACTGCTGTATTGAATATGAATTTGCTCTGTAAACTTTAACTCAAATCACAATGAATTAAAAAAAAAAAAAAAAACTATCCTGAAGTACATTGCAGTCAGTGATAGGATAATATCTATATGCCTACAAGGAAGATCAGTTATTACTAATGTTGTTGAAATTTATTAACCAACCACTAAAACCAAAGATGAAGAAACTGAAGATTTTTACCAACTTCTGAAGTCTGAAATTGACCAAACATGCAGTCAAGATGTATGGATTATAACTGGTGATTGGAATGTGGAATTTTAATTCAAAACAAGGAAGGATGATCAGTATTCAGAAAAATATAACCTTGATAATAAAATAATAAAAATGAGACTGGAGATCACATGATAGAATTTTGTAAGACCAATGACTTATTCATTGCAAATACCTCTTCTCAACAACACATACAGTGGCTATAAATGTGGACCTTTTCAGATGGAATACACAAGAATGAGATCCACCTACATGTGTGGAAAGAAACACAATATGTTCACTCAAAACAAGATGAGGAGCTGACTCTGGTAACAGACCATCAATTGCTCATATGCAAGTTCAAGTTGAAGCTGAAGAAAATTAGAACAAGTGTGCAAGAGCCAAAATATGACCTTGATTATATCCCACCTGAATTCAGTTACCATCTGAAGAATACATTTGATACATTGAATACCAGTGACCAAAGATTGGACGAGTTGTGGAAAGACATCAAGGAAAGCAAAAAATATATTCAGAAGACAGGAAAGGAAGAAAACACCAAAATGGATGTCAGAAGTGGCTCTAAAAGTTGCTCTTGAATGGAGAGTAACTAAAGCAAATGGAAGAAATGATGAGATGTAAGAGCTGAATAGAATATTTCAAAGGTCAGCTCGTGAAGACAAAGTGAAGTATAATGAAATGTGGGAAGAGCTGGTGTTAGAGTACCAAAAGCAAAGAACATACTCGGCATTTGTCAAGCTGCAGAAAAAAATTCAAGCTTCAAGTTGCAGTATTGAAGGATTCTATGGGCAAAATGCTGAGTGATGTAGGAAGCATCAAAATAAGATGGAAGGAATACCAGACACTGTACCAAAAAGCATTGGTTGGTTTTCATCTATTTCAGGAGGTAGCATATGATCAAGAACCAATGCTATTGAAGGAGGGAGTCCAAGCTGCACCAAAGCGATTGACAAAAAACTAGGCTTCGGGAATTGACCAAATACACATTGAGATGTTTCAACAAACTTTTGCAGCACTGAAGGTGCTTACTTGTTTATGCTAAGAAATGTGGAAGATAGCTACAGGGCCATCTGCCTGGAAGACATTAATATTTGTGCCCATTCCAAAGAAAGATAATCCAACAGAATAGGGAAATTATTGAACAGTTTCATTAATATCACATTCAACTAAAATTTTGCTGAAGATAATTAAAAAATGGTTCCACAGGATATTGACAGGAAACTTCCAGAAATTAAAGCTGGATTCAGAAGAGGTCATAGAATAGGGATATCATTGCTGATGTTGGATGGATCTTAGCTGAAAGCAAAGAATACCAGAAAGATGTTTACTTGTGTTTTATTGACTATACAAATGCATTTGATTGTGTGGATCATAACAAAGTATGGATAACATTGCAAAGGATGGGAATTATAGAAAATTTAATTGTGCTCCTGAGGAACCTGTACGTAAACCAAGAGTCTATCAGTCAAACAGTAAAGGGAAATACTGAATGGTTTAAAATCAGGAAAGCTATATGTCAGAGTGGTATCCTTTCACCATACTTATTCAGTCTGTATACTGAGCAAATAATCTGAGAAAGTGAGCTATATGAAGAAGAACATGGCATTAGGATTGGAGGAAGTCTCATTAACAACCTGTGATATGCAGATGACACAACTTGCTGAAAGTGAAGATAACTTGAAACACTAATGAAAATCAAAGACCAGAGTGTTCAGTAAGGATTACCCCTCAACAGAAATAAAACAAATATTCTCACAACTAGACCAATAAGCAACATCACGAAAAATGATGAAAAGAGTGAAGTTGTCAAGGATTTCATTTTATTTGGATTCCTTGGAAGCAGCAGTCAAGAAATCAGACATTGTATTTTATCAGGCAAATGTGCTGCAAGAGACCTCTTTAAAGTTTTAAGAAGCAAAGATGTCACTTTGAAGACTATGGTGTGCCTAACCCAAACCATGGTATCTTCAGTTGCCTCATATGCATGTGAAAGCTGGACAATGAATCAGGAAGACCAAAGAAGAGTTGGTACCTTTCAATTGTGGTGTTAGTTAAGAATACTGCCTGAACAAACAAATCTGTCCTACTGTAAGAAGTGCAGCTGGAATGTTCCTTGGAAATAAGGATGGGTAGACTTTAACGTACTTTGTTCCTATTGGTAGATGGGACCATTCCCTGGAGAAATATATCATGCTTGGTAAAGTAGAGGGTCAGCGAAACAGGGGAAGACCCTCAATGAGATAGATTGCCACAGTGGCTGCAATGATGGGCTCAAGCATAGCAAGTATTGTGAGGGTGGCACAGGACCAGGAAGTGTTTTTGTTCTGTTGTACATGTTGTTGTTGTTAGGTGCCGTTGAGTCATCTCTGAGTCATAGTGATCCTGTGCACAGCCTTCCATGGTACTCTTAGCATTCTTCTCCAACACCACAACTCAAAAGCATCAACACTTCCTAGGTCTTCCTTATTCATTTTCCAGCTCTCACATGCATAAGAGGCAATTTAAAATACCATGGCTTGGGTTAGGCTCACCTTAGTGCTCAAGGAGGCATCTTTGCTCTTCAGCACTTGAAAGAGGTCTTTTGCAGCAGATTTGCCCAATGCAATGTGTCATCTGATGTCTTGACTGCTGCTTCCATTAGTGTTGAGTGTAGAACCAAGTAATATGATGTCCTTGACAACTTCAGTCTTTTCTCCATCCATTGTGAAGCTATTTATTGGACCAGTTGGGAAGATTTTTGTTTTCTTTATATTTTATATTAAGGTGTAATCCATACTGCAGACTGTAGTCATCAGTAACTGCTTCAAGTCATCCTCACTTTCAGCAGGCAAAGTTGTGTCATCTTTGTATCTCAGGTTGTTAATGGATCTTCCTCCAATCCTGATGCCGTATTCTTCTTCATATAATCCACCTTCTTGGATTATTTGCTCAGCATACAATGTAAGTATGGTGGAAGGGTACAACCACGACATACTCCCTTCCTGATTTTGAGCCATGCATTATCCCCCTGTTCTTCTTGAATGACAGCCTCCTGATCTATGTACAAGTTCCTCATGAGTACAATCAACTGTTCTGGAATTCCCATTCTTCTCAATGTTATCCATAATTTTTTATGATCCACACAATTGAATGCTTTTATGTAGTTAATAAAACAGAAGTAAACATCTTTCTGGTATTCTTTGCTTTCAGCTAAGATCCATCTGACATCAGCAATGATATCCCTTGTTCCACCACTCTCTTTTGTCTACTGAATCCAGCTTGCATTTCTGGAAGCTCTCTATCAATATACTGCTGCAACTGTTTTTGAATTATCTTCAGCTAAATTTTACTTGCATGTGATATTAATGATATTGTACAATAACTTCCATATTCTGTGGGATTGCCTTTCTTTGGAATGGGTACAAATATGGATCTCTTCCAGTCATTTGGCTAGAGAGCTGTCTTTCAAATGACCTCTTGCTTTCTTCATGGATGGTGTTCTTGATGTCATCCCACAGTTCCTCTGATTTTCAGTCATTGCTGTTCAATGCATCACATATATTCTTTAGATGGTCTCTAAATTTAGAAGGGATATTATCAAGATCATATTTTTGTTCTCAGGGTCTTGTTTTAATTGTCTTCAGCTTCAACTTGAACTTGCATATGAGCAGTTGATGGTCTGTTCCACAATCAGCACCTGGCCTTGCTTTGGCTGAAGATACTGAACTTCTCCATGGCTTCTTGCCACAGATGTAGTCAGTCTGATTCCTGTGTATTCCATCTGACAGAGTCCATGTGTATCGCCATTGTTTATGTTGTTGAAAAAAGGTATTTGCAATGAATAAGTCATTGGTCTTGCAAAATTATATCATGTGATCTCTGGTGTCATCTCTGTCACCAAGGCCATATTTTCCAACCACCAGTGATTCTTCTTTGTTTCCAACTTTTGCATTCCAATCACCAGCAATAATCAGCACATTTTGATTGCATGTTTGGTCAATTTCAGACTGCAGAAGTTGGTAGAAATCTTCAATTTCCTCATCTTTTGCTTTGGTGGTTGATGCATAGATTTGAATAATGTTAGTATTAACTGGTCTTCCTTGTAGACATATGGTTATTATCTTATCACTGACAGCATTGTGCTTCAGGATAGATCTTGAAGCAATCTTTGTGACGATATTCATTGTCTGTTGTACGTAGGGGTGCTATAAGTTGGAACCAACTTTATGGCACCTAACAACAACACCACCCAGTCATTTTGTGGGAGTTACAATGACCAATGGCTAAAAGGGCCATATAATTCATAGTAATTCACTCTACTTCAGTGTTTGATAAATTTATTGTTCCTAAGCTTTAGCATCATTACTTCACGGGCCAGTTACACAATAAGCAAGGTAAACACGGGCTTACTTTTGCTTACTTACTAGTCTATAGTAACTACTTTTATTTACTTATTTATTTTAACCACATCAACCATTAGATGTAGAAAACACTACAGATTAGTACGTAATTTGTTCTGATTCACTTTTTAAGCAGCAGAGGGTTCTGATTTATGGAGATTAAGTTGGCAATGTTGATATACATATACATGGAATTTATTGAGGATGTGATTAGCATGCACTGTGTTATGTAGGTTAAATTGGTATGAATGCTGGGCCGTTTGGACAGATGGTTTGTTGAGATAACTTGGTTGCAATGAATACATGGCTCATGTGGTGGTAGAGGCATGGTGATGGGCCCAAGTGCCAGAGAAGGGGAGAACATGTGTCATGACCTGATGAAGGAAGAATTTATGGAGGAGAGGCCTTGAATCAGGACTGTTAAGGACTCATTGGAATGGGAAGAGACAAGTAAGGTGACTGCTAAAGTGACAGGGAAGCGGCATCTTCTGATCTCCTCTAAATTCACAAGAAGAAGACAAAATCACCATCAGCAGCCCAAGGCCTGCTCCTATGAGGCCAGACATGGCACCACCCTCCAGCCCTCTTACCAGCCTTGACACCAGCCATCCCTCCCATGGCACCCTCCCATGGCACCCACCACCTCCCTGCTGGGTTCAGTAACTCACTGCAGTAGCCACACAGAACTCACAGATTATGGGGTTTATGAGGGAAGCAACAGGCTACAATTCAAGGTCAAGAACACGCTCAGGATACAGTTCTTCAGTCAGGACAGTCTCCCTCTGCTGTGCCTTACACATGCTTCTCTGGCCTTTGGCCTCTTGGCCTTGCCTCTGCCTCTGTGGCCCAGGTAAGCCTACTGCTCTGTCTCATGCCTCTTCGTTCTACTGCTGCCATCTCTCACCCAGGTGTTTCTCTCACATGGGCATCTCTCTTTCTCTCTCAGCAGTGTGTCTCTCTCAGCAGTGCATCTTTCTCAGCCAGCAGTCCAATTCCTTCTGCCTCTAGGAGGGCTCATTTTGAACCTGGAAGAGTGGCAAAAACAACCAATCCCAGCATCAGAGTTCTACACACCTGAGAGAGAATGAACTTTCCCAGAAGATTACTCCATGCTGCTCCAACAGAAATACCCCAGATGGATGACTTTAACAATCAGGAGTTTAAATTACGTGGTCCTACCCAGTGGTCTAGTGGGTGTTACAAAGACTGTGGCTAGCAAAGCCGCACCATGTAATTTACTACACTGCAGTGACTCTTGAGAAATTGTTATGATAATCCAGGTATAAGGTGATGGTGAAGTCTTAATAGGGATCAGAGAGAAAGGAGCAACTCCCAGAATTTATGAACAGCAGTAATAGCAATATTTGATGTTTTTGATGATGGGGTGGGAAAAGGAGAGGAACTGACTAAGACTGTGAACTTCAGAACTCTGTTGGGAGGAGAACTTGAGAAGGCTGAGCTTGGGATGGTGAGTCCAAATTGGTGAAGGCTGAGCCTGGATAAAGTGCAGGACACCTAGGCAAAATCCTGGAGATCTAGTTTGGAGACCACCATCCACACAGAGCAACATGAAAATGCCTGCAGTTTCTTAAAAGGTGAAGAACATTTGTTTATTCTCTGCCTCTGACCTTTAAAGGCAGACCCTGATATTTACACTATTTCTGTAGTTTGGGGTCATCCTAAAACTTAGGTAGCTCGTTGGTGATGAGCATGATCCAGAAGCATAGAGCAGTGAAGGGCAAGATCTAGGAGTTCATACTTCCCATTTCCTACTAAAACCAGGTACTGTCAAGTTGACTGTGACTCATGATACCCACCCCTATGTGTGTCAGAGTAGAGCTGTGTTCCATAGGGCTTTCAGTGGCTTTTTTTTTTTTCCAAAGTAGATCACTGGGCGTTTCTTCCAAGGTATCTCTGGATGGACTTGAACCTCCAACTTTTCAATTAACAGCTGAACTTGGTAACCATTTGCACCATCCAGGGACTCCCAGCTGGCAGCAGTGCCCACAGGCTTGTATCTTTCCTGTGCACACCAGACAGCCCCCAATACCCTGTCTTCTCTCCTGAGCTCAGTGTCCACCTGGCTTCATAGTGCTACTCTCATCGTATTCCTTTCTCAAGAGACTGTCTTATTATTATTTTTTAAATAAAATGAAATGTCATCATTTCTACGTGATGTCAGCCAAGGTTGAGCTACCCTAGGCCTCCTTGGCCCCTTGGAAAAGAGAGCTTGTTATTATGATAGGTTGACTTTTGCTCATGAAAGTTGCATGCACATCCAAATGACACAAGGCTTCTGGTGTTTGAGTGGTTTCTTTAATTGAGGGGCTGTCATGCCCTATAGGTTTTGAGTTTATATACTTCCCCTCAGAAGCTGGTGCCACTGCAGCCCCAGAGCCAGGGTCTGATAGAACCCTAGAGCAAAGAGCAGGTTGGAGGGGCCTGTGACACAGCTACTGATCTTTGTCCTGAGGTCTTTGATTTCACTTTTTATTCTGCAGTTAGCAAGAAATGTAGTTTCTTCATTATTCTGAGGAAGCTTTTCTTTTCCTTTGCTTACTTGGCAAATATTTCTATTCATGGCCTTGTATGTTATTAATCCTGTAGAAATACAGCTGTTAGTGTGAGAGGGATGGAAAATGTTTTTCAAGGTTGTCTCAGGTGAGATTTAAGAACATGTCATCTCAAGGGTCCTTGGGACACAGGGAAGATGAATTGTAGAAGCAGCTTATATGGTCAAAGAAATACAGGTAATAAAAGTGAAGGCTAGTTATATAGGTAAAAGTATACCTTGCCTAATTAATACCATTTCAGCTGCATTATGTTATGATCTTTGAATGCCTTTAAAACATACTGTTATCATCCAGTGGTCCAGCTGTCTTGACCATTCCCAGAAGGTTAACCAGTTTCATATGCTGCATCTGTTTCACTTGCATGTGTTTATTTCTTTCTTAGATTTTAAATTTTAATTAAAGTATAATTTAAATATACACAAGTATGCCTAAGTGTTCTACTCAATTGTTATTGTTGTTTTGTGCCATTGAGTCAGACCTGACTCATAGTGACCCCTCCTTGAGTTTCCAAGGCGGTATCACTATGGAAGTAGATAGCCCAACCTTCCTTCCGAGGAGTGACTGGTGGATTTGAACCGCCAGCCTTCTGATTAGCAGTCAAGTGTCTTAGGCACTTGCTACCAGAGCTCCTCTTCCGAGGAGTGACTGGTGGATTTGAACCGCCAGCCTTCTGATTAGCAGTCATGTGTCTTAGGCACTATGCTACCAGAGCTCCTTCTACTCAATTAGTGGTTACAAATTGAACTTACTTGTGTGAATAAAACCCAGATCAAGGAACAAGATAATGCTAGCTCCCAGAAAGACCCCATCATGTCCCATCTGTTTTCTACTCCTCCCACAGTTGACCTGGCTTTTTAATTATTAGGAGGTAATAGTGGTTCAGTGATAGAATTCTTACCTTCCATACAAAAGACCCAGGTTCAATTTCTGGCCTATGCACTTCATGCTCAGCCACCACCTATGTGTCAGTGGAGGTTGTGTGTTGTTACGATGCTGAATTTTTTAACAGAACTCCCAGACTAAGATGGACTAGGAAGAAAGGCCTGGCCATCTACTTCTGAACATTAGCCAGTGAAAACCCTATGGATTATTAACCTTAGGGTTATCATCACAACTTATCATGGAGATGGCACAAGGCTGGGCAGCATTTCATTCCATTGTGCATGGGGTCAAATGAGCTGGGGGCCACTCATTGGCAACGAACAACAGCAACAAGTGAATTATTATAAGGTGAGCATCCTGTAACCACCAGGCAGGTCAAGAAATAGTGTTCATCCACCATGCGGAAGCCCCTCCTCATGCCCCATCCTAATCACAGTTCCTCCTCTCCGCACAAAAACTAACCACTGGCCTAACTTTTGTCGTCGTAACTTCCTGTATCCTCCAGCTTTGTGAGTTTGTGACTTTAAATCTCTGTGTGAAAATAGTAAGCCATGTGTGTGTTCCGTGGCTCACTGAATTTGGCCCCACACACTGTGGATGCAGTTGCTGCTCAAACCTTATTCAGATTTACCTAGGGGAACCAGCAGCCATACTCCCTTTCTTTTGTTAAATGGGAATTTCTGTGGACCTGCTCCATACCTAGCAAGGTCTGCTATGCCAGCCCACAGGCTTGCTCCCCTCAAGTCATCTCTCCCACATGCCTGCTGCCCTTCCCTGATGTTCTTCTGAATCTTCTAGAAATGTTAAGAAGATAATTTCAGCCTCCAGTTAGTTAGACCTCATAATATGTTACTTGTACAAAAGTTTATGAAACTGCTCTTCTCAGAGACTGTGTGTGTATGTCTTTAGAATGTTTCCCAGAGACTGAAGACAGAGGCTGAGGACTTGGAAGGAGTCCACTGCAAGTAGAACTTCTGTTGCAGTGAGTGAAGCAGGTTTACATTTGGCACAACATCATCTCCCCACTTCTTTGCTATTGTCTTAGTCTCCTCTAAATGTAGATCTGTGGCTATAACTCACCCCGCTGCCATGAGGCTGAGGTGTGTCGCCCATATGCTTCCAAATACACATGGTTGAGATGTTATTTAATTTTAAATCCAGAGCTATTGGTACTTCTTGGATTCCCAACTCCTCTCACCATGTTTTTCATTATTCTCTACCAGGCATTTTTGTCACTGGATCAAACTGTTGCTCATACAACCTTGCAACTCTGTCTCTTGTTACTAATCCATGTTTTAGATAGTGAGCCTGATCCTAAAGTATATTATATGGCTGGGGTGTTATCTCTGTTGCTTAGAGCTGCTATAACACAAATACCACAAGTTCCTTGAAAGAACAAAAATTTATTTTCTTATAGTTGTGTAGACTAAAAGTACAAATCAGAGTCTTGACCATGTTGATTTCTTCTTTGTCGGTTGTCCTGGTTGTTGCTTGGTTCCTGGATATTCTTTGGCTTGTAGCAATACTCACTTGGTGTCTGTCTTCCCTTTTGTGTATGTCTGTGCCATTCTGCTCTTTTATAAGTGATTGGATTTAGAAACCACTCTATTTGTGTTAAGGATCCCTGGTGATGTACCAAAAGGGCAGTCGTTCCAATTTACCAGCCAGTCTGTGGGAGATAGATTGGCAGTTTGCTTCTATAAAGATTTACAGACTTGTAAACCCTATGGAGCAGTTCTACTCTGTCCTATAGTGTTGCTATGAGTTAGAATTGACTTAATAGCAATGAGTTTTCTGCTCTAGTTATGATCTAATTAACATAACAAAGAAAACTCTATTTCTAAATGTAATTGTATTTATAGGTATAGGGGCCAAGATTCCAAGACATATTTTTGGGGGGTACAATTCAATCCATAACAGGTGTCATATGGCACACTCAAGATGGTGTTTCTTTGGCCCCTGCTCTTTACAGCTACCCCCCTGAGCAGTGGAGACACAGTGCCCATCTGTTTGTACTTGGGTTACATCCTGGGCCTGAAGAACATCCATGTGCTGCTTTTACCTGCCCCCACGCCCTTTGCCTTCTTCCTGGCTCAGGCTGTTGTCATGGTTTAGCAGTCTTCTCTCTTAGCCTTGCCTGTGGTTGGTCTGATAAATTTAATCCAAGCAGAAATGTTGTGGGACTCAAGGTTCACACTTCAGACAGAATATGACCTGGGAAGACTTGACCAGAAATGTGCTCCTTTTTCCAGGTGGCATTTACATCTCCCCAGCAATCCTTCTACACTTAAATCCTTTATGATCTCCTTTGGGGATATCTGACTCCTAGAAAACTTAGTTGCCCCATTCCTCCATGTGGATAGATATTTTTAGGTGAAATACATCATACTTCCCACCTCATCCTCACCTAAAACATCAGCTTTCTCTAGTGAAGGGAGGGCATCTAACCCACTTGAGAAGCTAAACTTTTATAGTTATGGAAGACAGAAGAATCTTAAAACTTTTTGAGTAAGATTAACAAAATTCATTTAACCATTATTGACCGACATATATATAAAGCAATACAAATGATTGTGCAAGAGAATGTGAATGCACTAAAGCTTTCAGCATTCATTATGGTCCATTGCTATAGAAGTATGGGAATCAATGTCATACCTTCAGCTTACAGGAAGATGATCCTCTCTGTATAAGACCTTGCATGTATATACATACTCAGTGTATACACATTGCCATGTACACATATGTGTACAGTAGAACACATATATATGCACATGTACACATACAGCAGCACACATTTTAAATCCAGAGCTATTGGTACTTCTTGTGTACACACACGTACTCACACATAGATGAGGTTGCAATACAGCAAGGTCCACACATCAAGTCAACATGTCAGGCTGGTCACATTTCCTGAATGATAAATGCTAGAAGACAGGTCTGCTTCCCTCTCTGATGCCCAGGGAGTGCATGATCTCAAAGGCTCACATGACCTACAGCACTCATGAGTGTTGTCTAATGGCACTCCTCATAGATGTGGGGAGTTGTTCAAGGCAGGGCAGGCCCAGCTTCTAGCATGCTCAAGAATATATGCTGAGTGGATGAAGTGAGATCAAAGACATGCTCTATGAAGGAAGCCTTCAGCTGTGACAGGGAACCCAGAGGGTGGAACGGCAGGTAGGTGGCAGGTGTAGGGAGGGAGCAGAGGTTTCTGTACAGAGCTTCACCTGTAATCTCCCTGTGTGTTCTCCCAATACACTGGGTCTATACTCCAATTGCTGGAGAGCTGTTTCTTAAAGACCTTAGGGGGCACTCTTTGGTTGTTGGGGCTAGATGTAGAACAGTCTATTCACATTTCTACCTGCATTTCTGTCTTCTTGCTTGGATGAGGCTTCCAGGGCTGTTGCCCCTGAGTTGTACATTGTTCTTGTGCAACTTAGAATACCATGCCAGGCACCATGCTTCTCATGTTCTCATTCAGGAAGACCTTGAGGAAGTATTTGCCAAGATAAGAGATTCTCAAGGACCTCCCTTGATAAAGGGGCAAGGACGTAGCATCTTCTGACATCCTCTAACTCCATAGGATGAAGACAGAATCACCATTAGCAGCCCAAGGCTTGTTCTTATGAGGCCAGATACGCTACCACCTTCTAGCCTTCTTAGTAACCTTGTCAGCAACCGTTCCTCACATGGCACCCACCACCTCTCTGCTGGGTTCAATAATTTGCTCAGTGGCCACATAAAACCCACAGATTATGGGCTTTAATAGGGAACAACAGGCTACAATTCAAGTTCAGGAACACCCTCAGTCTCTTGAGCCGGCCATCTCACTCAGCAGCCAGCAGTCTCTCTCAGTAGCATGTCTCTCTCTCAACAGTGTGTGCCTCTTGTGTTTCTCTCTCAGCAAGTGTGTCTCTCACAGTAGTGTGTCTCTCAGCAGGCAGTGAGAGATTCCTTCTGCCTCTAGGAGGGCTCATTTTGAGCCTGGCAAAGTGGCAGAACTAACCAGTCCCAACATCAGAATTCTATACACCTGAGAGCGAGCGAACTTCCCAGAAGATTGCTTCCTGCCATGCCAACAGCAATATACCAGGTGGATAATTTTAACAATCAGCTTCTCACGCAAAGGGGAAGTTACAAAAACTATGGCTAGAAAAATCATACCATGCAATTTACTACACCACATACATCCTCCTGTGTCCTGAGGTGAACTGGTGGGATGGGGGACATTTCTGCATCAGTGCCTGCTCCAGGGGTCCCCTGAGCCTCTGTGGGATTCTCCCAGAGTTGGTGCACCAGTCACTTGAAGAATGTTAAGGACCCTAGAAGTCCCTCCATATGATGGCTATCCTTACACAAGTGCCATCCTGCTGAAGGGGGCTCTACATGGCATCTTGTACATTTGGCTCTAGTTGATTATGGTCTGTTCACTATCAACAGTTATTTACTTCTCATCCCTACCCCTCTCCCAGAATGTTTTGGTTTCTACACAATGTAGCAAGTGTTGGGCTAAACCTTTTTGCTTTCAGTTTGTAAATCCCAAGAGGAATTTACTTACTCTCTTTGCTTGCACTTCACTTATCAAAATGTTGCATTGTTGGAGTCCCTGCTTTGGTCCAGGGACACTTGAGTCCTCTGCGGAACTTGCTACTTGATTCACTCACCAAAAACAGTATCTCATCCCAGACTAACAAAAACAAAGGCCACCGACCCGGGCGTTCACAGGAAACCAGAGCCAAGCGCTCCAGCCAGGCTGGTCTTCCTATTCTTGCTATACCCAGAGGACATTTTTGTTCTAAGCTGTGGTTCTCATTAATAGCCCGGCACACATGGTCTTCATGTCTGTGACCCATAACCAAGAACACACTATCACAGAGCAACTGAAATTATATTTGAGCACACAGACTGGCTAACCAAATTAGCCTGGAATGCTACAGGTACCAGGGGGCTTCTAGTTAGCAGAAAACTGTAATGCAGAGGGGGACACTGGAAACTTCCTTTGGGAAACAGGTCAGCACACTTGTTTGCTTGAAGATGAAACACCCACTGCAGCCATCCTCCTATTGTGGATATTGAATGGGTTGGTGAAGATACTAGCAAAGATATATCTGAATTGCAGTGGCAGTGTCTACGATGCTTGTGGTTAAGGGAAGGGGTTAATACCACTCTCTGAGGCTGCTACGCCAACCTGGCAGAGAGATAAAACCAAAACATCAAACCCACTGCCATTGAGTTGATGACAACTTATAGTGACCCCCATTGGGCTTCTGGGGCATTAAATCTCTACAGAAATAGATTCTCTGTCTTCCTTCTATGGAATGGCTGGTGGGTTTGAACTGCCATCCTTCTGGTTAGCAGTCAGATGCCTTAGGTGCTGTACCAGCAGAGCAACTTTAAAGACCTTGGTTAAGTGGTCTTCCTTCCACTGGTGATTGACCCCAAGGCACCCAGAAGGAAAAAGGTAAGGACACTAGGATACCTACCAATGGTGGGATTGTAAAAAGAAGGTTGAGTCTGGGGAAGGTTATCCAACCATGCTCCCTGGCAATGGAAGTGGGGCTAAGCTGGGTAGGAAGCCACATTCAGGGCCAAGTCTGGAATGCAGAGCTTCCAGTCTCAGCAGTGGGACCATGTTCCTCTGGACCTCTCTCCTGCTAGCATCCCAGAACTTTACCAGTAGCTTTTCTTCCTGATTTGTTAGCAGCTATGCCTGTCCTTCAGGAGCAGTGGTGGTTCAGTGGTAGAGTTATCACCTTCCATGCAGGAGACCTGGGTATCATTCCCATGTGCATCCACCACACATCAGTAAGTGGAGACGTGCATGTTGCTATGATGCTGATCAGGTTTTAGTGGAGCTTTTAGACGAACATGGGCTATAAAGAAAGACCTGGTGATCTGCTTTCAAAAACCAGCCAATGAAAACCCTATAGATCACAATGGTCCAATTCCACAACTGGTCATAGGGATGGTGCATGTGGTAGTTTGGATTATGTGTCAACTTGACTAGGCCTGGTTTTGAGTGGCTGGGCAGCTGGATGTAGTTATTTTATATGGTGAGATTGGTCATAAACTCCATGATGGAATCTGTAGAGCAGCTGAGTAGCTGCTTTAGGTGTGTGGTCTGCTTCCAGTATATAAGAAGTGTTTTGTCATGCTTGGACCCTGCATGTAGCCGAGTCTTCATTCAGTAGCCTGCCATGCCCTGCCAATCTTAGAAATTTTTCTGGGCTTGAATCATTGTCTTGCCATGTGGTTTGGTAATCTTGGGACTGTGCCTTTTTACTTGTTGACTTTGGGTTTGTCAGCCTCAGCCTCCTGAGTGAAGAAAGCCTCCAGCTCCAGTGGGCCAAGAGCAGGAGGCAGAGCTGAAGCCCAAGGTCGAGGGGCTTTCACCCAGTCCATAGAGCCTGGCACTCTGAACTCAAAACTATGAGAGAGTAGACTCATGTTTGTTAAAGCCATCCCATTTGTGCTATTTCCTCTTAGCGCAGCACAAAGTAACCAAAACAGTGCAGGACCAGCTAACATTTTGTTCCTTTGTGAATGGTATTCCCATGAGTCAGGGGCCTACTCTGTGGCAGCTAACAACCAAAATTTCTATCCTTCAGCATTCATGAGGCTCTGATCACTTGCTGTGGGGTCCTTTAGGGGTCAGTGAGTCATGGTGTGGATGGTGGCTCTGTCAGCCACTGACCTTGGAGAGAACACAGAAGCAAAATTGTATAGGAGAATGGGTCTGAGTTACCCAAATAACTTAGACTGTACAGGGTTGGGAAATATAAGCAGCACTCAAATGAGAACTGAGTTTGTTATAACTTATACTTTATTTTACCTGATAATAGGACATGAGTTTTTAGAACAGATATTTTTCCTTTGCCATATCCCAAACATTTGCTTGTAAATGCTGTTCACAAGTTCAAACTATACCTCCAACTACTTTGTGAAGTTTAAAAGAGCACAAGGGCTAGTTGAGGAGCTGAACATGTGACACAATCTCAACTGTGACTGCAGAGTGATGAGACATGACTTGCTAGTTCATAATTAATAGTGCCATGTCCCAGTGATAGTTGCAATGGCATTGGTACCTGGCACAGTTGGTGGGAGAAACTTGCCCATCTCTCTCTAAGGCAGAACCAGTGAAGGTCTTATAGGTTGCCAGCAAGGCCAACAGCTGCAAAGTGTTTACATGAAACAATTTTTGGATAAACAGTTATGTGTTGTTTACTCCTTAAATCTGGAGAGAGTTATATGGTCAACTCTGATTTTAAGAATTACATGCTTACACCATGCAGTTGTCTACAGAAAAATAAAATAATTAAAGCTTCTTACCAATTTTCCTCTACAAAAGTGTGCTCCTACCAAAAAAAGAAAGGAAAAGACAAGTGTCCATGTTGAATAGTCATGGCTGGAAAGACAGGCCAGGTGGCTCTGGTGGATATGGTCTTCCTCTCTGGAGGCCTTAAATATATTCTTCCAGGTGTCAGGAAAACCATTTCTGCTGTCAGCATTTCAGATATTTTAGTTCTTTGTTTTGTTTTGTTTTGTCCTTTTTTATGGATTGAATTGTGCTTCCCAAAAAGAAATGTTGAAATCCTAACTCCTGGGAATGTAACTCTTTAGGGTCTTTGAATATGTTATCAGGATGAGTTAGTAGGGTAGGACCTAATCCTATCTGAGTGGCATCCTTACAAAAAGGAAAAGAGACAGAGAAAAATTGGCCATGTAACAATACATCTACAAGCCAAGGAATGTGTGAGGCTACCAGACTGGAGGAGAGGAGGAATGATCTTCCATTAATGCCTTAGCAGGGCCTTCTGACACCCTGAATTTAGATTCCTAGTCTCCTTAGACATGAGGATGGTGGGAGTTTGTTTCACTTACTTTGGATATATCAGAAGGAAAGAGCAATCTCCAGAAAACAACATCATGTTTGGTAAAGTAGATGATCAGCAAAAATGAGAGGAACCCCAATGATATGGATTGACCTACTGACTGCAACAATGGGCCCAAACATACCAATGTTGTGAAGATGGCACAGGACCACGTGACATTTTCTTCTGTTACATATAAGGTTGCCATGAGTTAGAGCCAACTTGACAGCGCTAACGACAATAACAAGTCTTCAGAACTGTGAGACAATACATTTCTGTTATTATAAGCCAGCTACATTGTGGGACTTTGTTACAGCAGCCCTAAGAAACTAAGACACTTCCCTATTCTGTGCCAGGAATGTGGCAGAGGCAGGGTGATACCATTAGGGTGCAACATATGTTCAATCACACATTCATATGTGCTTCTAGGGAGAGTGACATCTCCCAATATCATCCACTGACTAGAAGTCAAAACCTGGAGGGTGCTTTCTTATAGGTCTCCCACCTTTGCCTCTGCTGTTTGTCACCTTGAAGAAAAGATATAGGATAAATAACTTCAATTTGAAAATCCAATACATATAAATTGTTATCAACAAAAATGGAAAGAAGAAAATTGAAAAGATCCATAATTCTTTCACCAGGTCCTAGAGAGAGGTAACCATTCTTAATAATGTTGTGTATTTCTCTCTATCTTTTTATCATTAGGTTTAAACACATTTGGACTTGAACATGTGAAACTTTCACTCTGCCCTGCCTCACATCTCCAAATAAACACACATTAAGGTTTATGAAAATCTAAATCCTTTAAGATTATTCACTGTTGTTTGTAATAAAAACTTTGGTAAGGAAGGCCTAGAATTTGCTTGGACGAACGTGGGTGTTTGGACACAGAATGCCCTCTATTTGTATCTTTGTTGGGCACTAATTAGCCATGTGATTGCTCACTGAGCCTCCGTTTTCTTGTCTGTAAAATGGGACTGATATTGTTGTTCTTGTTAGTTTTTGTTAAGTTAGCCTCCAACTCACAGTGACCCCACGCACAACTGAACAAAGCAGTGCCTGGTCCTGCTCCATCTTCACAATTGTTGGTATGCTTGCATCCATTATTTTGTGTACCTTTCCGTCTGGAGGGCACTATATGGGACAATATTCTATTCCATAGGGTTTTCATTGGCTAATTCTCAGAAGTAGATCATTAGGCCTTTGTTCTTAGTCTGTCTTATCTGGAAGTGTCCCTGAAACCTGTCTACCATGAGTGACTTTGCTGATATTTAAAATACTGGTGGCATAGCTTTTAGCATCACAGCAACATGCAAGACACCATAGTGCAACAAACTGGCAGTATTACTTGCCAAATAAAAAGGCCAGCCTTCAAAGCAGTGGCAAAGGGCCCCAATCAATGCCAGTGGCCTTCCTCTTCTTATTTGTTCCAAAGAGCTCTGCAAACGTGTGAAATTTATATAATATATATATAAATTTTACTCTGACTTATTTTGTGGAGAATTTTAAATCATGAGAGGGTAAAAACCAATGAAAGTACCACTCTCAAGGGTGAAAATTCCTTTGCTCTCTCTGTAAAGGGATTCCCGTTTCCGTAAGAAGGTCCCTCTGGTTTCGCAGCCTCCGAACATATGTTTAAAACTTCACTTGTTAATTTAAAAAAAATCTATTAAGAGAAAAATGGTTTTTCCTCCTTTCTTGACAAGAACTGGTATGGGATTTGGTGAATTTTTCCAAGTTGATGCCTTCTGCAGTCTGAGGTGGTGGGGTGTCTCCCAGGCTTTAGGCACCCTCCTCTGCAGACCACGGGCAGCAGGGAATAGTGGGCAGCTTTGTTTCCCTGGAAGCTGGATGGTTTAATTACTATTTATTCCCCACAGCTTTATTTTTACAACAACCTGGGATTCTCTCCAGACTTTGTTTTGTGCATTCTAAGCATTTCCACACTGTCGCTCATAAACGTACACAGCTCCTGTGCTCAGCTATGGGGGCCATTTTCTTTTATGTGTTTTCCCTTGCTTGGTTTTATGACCGGGCTGTTCAGGATTAGAATAAATCATTAAAAGCAGCTAGACTTTAGTCTGCCTTTGTGAGAGAGCATTTCTTGTAAATAAACTGACCCTTTGTTTTCTAGTAAAAATAAAAAAGTCCTCTACACCTTGGAAAAATTAAAATGCAATTACTACAGGCTCTTTGCTCCACTGTTCTCTAGCATTGGATGTTACCTAATTAGAGGGGCTGCCTGGCTCTGTACTGAGAGTGCTGAGGCTGGTGGAAGTGTTCATGAAACTTTGAGGTCTGCTGGTTCAGCAGCTGAGCTCAAGGCGCACTTGGGACAGCAAGCTTAGCACATCTGACCATAGTGCATCTCCTTTCCCCTCACCAGGCACTTCTTCGAGATCTGCACAACTGACTGTTTTTAATTCATTCATTGACTTCAAGAGGCTACAGTGTAGGTGGGAGGGCACTGCTGGGTGTGTGTATGTGCATTTATGCATTGTGTGAGAGTATATTGTGTGTGTGCATGTGTGTGAATGCATCTGTGCAAGTATGTGAGAGAGACTGTGTGTGTGCATATGTGAATGTGAGAGTGTATGTGTGAGTGTTTGAAAGTGTGCATGTGAAGTGTTGAGAGGGTTTGAAAATGAATATGAGGGTGTACATGAGAGTATGTGTGTGTGAGATAAATGTATGAGTATGTGTGTATGTGTGTGTGTGTGTACTGGATGTGCATACCCTCAGGCCTCTGTAGGACCATTCTACCTAGTCATTGGTGGACTTTTAACAGCAGCCCACAAAGCATTTTTAAACAAAACCAGATTAATGACCTTGAAAGCAGTGAAAAGCCAGATCACATCCTTTTTTGTTGTTGTTTTCCTCCATCCAGTAGTCTGCAGTTGCTGGATTTTGATGTCCACGTGCAAAAAAAAGCATCTTGAGACCAAAAAGATTTAATTTTTTTCTTAAAAAGAAAAAAGTTGTTCAGCCTTGGCTAAGCATGTTGCATGTTTCCAAATAAAAACAGACACATGCTGTCATGCTGGCTCAGGGTGCTGAGTTGAGCCTAGTTCTTGGTGCCCAGCCCCAGAGCAGGTCTCCCCAAGGACTTGAGTGGCTTGAGCAGCAAGCCTGTGTGACCTCTGTCCTGTGCTCAATGGAGGGGACAGAGAGGAAGGCATGTCCTGTAGTTGACCAATTTCCATAGCAGTTTGAATTGATGTAAACAAAGAAGACATTGTTTTAGTTCTTCAGGACTGAAAAGGTGGTTTGATTTTTAGTTAAATGATTCCTCTGTCCCTCTTCTCTGCTCTCTGCTAATTCTTCCCCTCTCTGAACCCAGTCCCTGCAAGACCTTGTGCAAATTTGTGAAAGAGCCACCCAAAGGGAGCAGCATCGCTCATCAGGGAACAGTGTACTTCAGTGGCACAAAAGGTACCCCTTTCCCATGTGGCCACACCCCATGCCAGCAGGACCCCCTCTGCCTCCTGCCCACTACAAGTGTGTCTTCAGAGCCTCTCATGGCAACAGATCATTCATAGGGGTCTGTAGAGGTTGCTCTCAGAGATCAGACTCTCTGCAATGCAAGGGGGGGAAAAGAGTCCCAGTTCTCACCCAAGTGCAAATTCTGGGTCGGCTGAACATGTGACCACCTGGCAGCCCTCTCAGCACTCACTGGGACTGCCCAGAGACCAGGTCTAGCTAAACCCTGGGAGGGGGAGTCTAGATAAACACTAGAGGTGCCTGGGCTCACAGGTAGCTGTTTTCTAGGGCTGCAATGATAAAATGCCACAAAGTGGGGGGCTTCAAAGAGCATAAATGTATTCTCACAGCCTTGGAGGCTAGAAGTCTGAATTCAGAGTGTCAGCAGAGCCATGTTCTCTTTGCCAGCTCTAAGGGACTACTTTTCCTACTCTCTCCCAGCTTCCATAGCCCCGGGTGTCCCTGGGCTTTTAGCTGCATCTGCCTCCATCTTCACATGGGTGTTTTCTGCCTCATTTTGCGTCTGTTCTGTTTTATACGATACCCTTTGGATGAGTTCACAACTTGCCCTGTTCCATCTTTAAAGACCCTATTTCTGCAAAAGATGTTCACAAGTGTCAGGGGTGAGGATAATTCAATCTGTAATGTGCAGATATAGGTACAAGGACAATGGAAGCTAAAAGGACATGTGGATAGATGCGTTGGGTAATGTGGAACCTGTGAGGCTTAAGCCTTGAGCAGTGCAGCTGGAGTGTAGCTCCCCTCCCAACCTTGCCACAGCTGACACCTCCCCATGCCTCAGACACTCCTGGCACTTCAGATTTCATTTTGTTCACATACATTCCTCTCCCCGGAACTGCGTTTCTGGCCTGGATGACCACATCTGTCCTTCAGAGTCTGGCCCTCCACTCACCCACCTGACAGCCTCCCTTATCTGTGCTCAGTGCTTGTTCACACCACACCCTTGCCACTGTGTCCCTCTTGCTAGGGGCTGGCCCGACTTTTCCATCTCAGGAGACAAGCACATTGGTCTGTGGGGCTCATCCTTGTTCATTCTCTTTATCCTCTTGGGCCCTGGTCTCGCTTTCTCAAGGGTGCCTAGAACATGTTTCTGAACCTTCTGTGTAATCTTGCATGGCCCGCTTTGTGAGCGCATCCAAATCTAGGGGTAGGGTCAGGCAAGTGAGATATCCCATGTGCAAAATTTAAGGAGGTGCTCATTGTAAATGTCATGCGAGGCCAGGCTTACACCTCCTTACATTTTGCACATGGTGCTTTGCTTGCTTCACCCTAGTCTGATTCTGGGTCCTGAAGATGGACAGATCTGGTTTAGGATCCCAGCATTTTTGGGCCCAGCTAGATGACCTCAGGAAAGTAACTTTTCCTCTCTGAACTTTCTGTTACCTCCATCATGAGTAGAGAGATAGCTGCTGTAGAGTTAGCTCTGACTCATGGTGACCTCATGTACAACAGAGCAAAATATTACTTGGTCCTGTGTCATCCTCGTGATCATTCATATGCTTGAGTTGTTACAGCCACCGCAAACTTTGAGTGCCTTCCAATCTAGGGTGCTCATCTTCCAGCAGTATATCTATTGTGATCCATGTGGATTTTCATTGGCTAATTTTCAGAAGTAGATCACCAGGCCTTTATTCCTAGTCTATCTTAATCTAGAAACCCTCCTGAAACCTGCCAACTATGGGTGGCCGTGCTAGTATTGAAATAGCAACATAGCTTCCAGCATCATAGCAACATGCAGGCCACAACAGTATGACAGACAGATGGTGGTGGCCATCATAAGTAATGAGGTTTAAATTATTTAATATGTGTCACCTATTCAAAACAGTGTGTGACACTTATTAAATGCTTGTAGATTTTTATGGTGGTGATGGTTATTATTAGATGACTATGAAACCTAAAGGAGCTCTGGTGGTGGTGCAATTCAGCTGCTAACTGAAAAAGACAGGTTGGCTGTTTGAACCTACCAGCTGTTTCTCAGGAGAAAGATGAAGCAGTCTGCTTCTATAAAGATTTACAGCCTTAAAAGCCTCATGGTACAGTTCTGCTCTGCCCTATATGGTTGCTATGAATCAGAATTGACTTCATGGCAGTGGAGTTTTTGTTTTTATTTTTGTTTTTTTAGATGAAGTCCCATACAAACAATCCCATATGAGTGGTAAGATTACCCTGTGATCAGCTTTGTCCCAGTGTACCCTTTCTTGATGGGCATGATGTTGACCTTACAGAGTTGCTGGTGAGGGCAGGGCCTTTTATGTTCTAAAGAAGATATGTTTTGTGTCTCCTCTGCAGGAATTGCTTACTTAGGAGGTGTGTGCAGTGCTAAGAGGAAATGTGTGCTTGCTGAAGACAATGGTCTCAATTTGGCCTTTACCATCGCTCATGAGCTGGGCCACAAGTAAGTATCCTCCTCTGTGCTATTTTGACTCTTTAAACTTCTGTCTGAATAGCTGTTTTTTGACTCGAATCTTTTAAGTTCTGAAATGATACCTTTGCTCCTTTCACAATAAGGACTGAGGCCAGTAAGCTAAGAGCCAAGAGATCATAGCACAAACAGGCTCTGAGGGAAAAAATGTTAATTTGATGTTCTCATCTGTTCTTAAAGCCAACCCAGTATAAGGAAGAGGCTGTTCTCAAAGTGACTTATTTTGTTATGCTTCTGTCCCTTGATCAGCATGATCTTTGATTCATTCTATGTGCATCATTCAAATAATGAATTTATCTTAATACTATTCACTACTTCCTTTTCAGCTAGTTTCCAACAAAGTCCAACTTTATGAATGCAGAATTCCAAGGTATTAGTTTAAAAAATTAATAAAAACTGCCTTTGTGCATTCTGCCTTTGTATGTAGGAGCTCTGGTGGCATAGTGCCTAAGACATTTGACTGCTAACCAGAAGGCTGGTGGTTCAAACCAACCAGCCACTCCTCAGAAGGAAGACTGAGCAATGTACTTCCTCAGAGAATACTGCCTTGGAAACCCAAGGAGGGGTCACTATGAGTCAGATCCGACTTGACAGGAGTGAGTTTTTTTTTTTTTTATTTTCCTCTGTACGTGGAAAATTTCCTCTGAATTCCCTGATGAAATAACCATAGAACCTTAGTGTGCAAAGATGCCTTAGAATCTGAGCCAACCTTCTCAATTTTAGATGAGGAAATAGAGGGTCAGAGAGGCTGGGCACTGAGATTACGTATGGGAAGTCCCAGGTGGCAGAAAGGCAGCTGACTCTGAAAGGTTAACTTTTTCTCCTGGAGTGGGTGTCTGTTTTATGTTTCTCTGAATATATTCTTCAAAGGAAAAATTGTAATGTAATTGTTTGAAAACTACAAAAAAAAAAAAGGATAGAAAAATAGAAAGATTTCAAACTGAGGAGGCCAGGGAATATCAAACAATGGGAAATTTTATATTGGACTGAGTGGAATATAATCACCTGGAAATCCAGTTCTTACAAAAAAATATTGTAAAGATTTTCTAATAACTAAACAGTTAGTAAGATGCCTGGGACCCTAACCCTAGCTTATGCTAGAGTAACGTGAAAGGTATCAAGGTTGAAATACAAAATCAGTTGTTTTCCTCTAGTATCAGCCATTCTGTGATTTTATTTTTGTCTTCCTTTTTCTGGTTCCATTTTCATTTATTCCATTCCCGAGGAAGCGTTCAGCAGTTGGCTTTTTTGTATGTGTCAGATATCATGATATAGGTACAGAGTGGAAATAACATTGTGAGTATTTCCTGGAATTAAAGAGGAAATTGCATGTTATTGACCCAGGGCGTAGAGAAGCAAGATGAGCAGTTGTCTGTAATTACATGGTTATTTCACCTTGACAGTATTTTTCAAATATTGGTGACAATACTATTTTGCCCACACTACTAGAAAATATATTTTTTAAAAATTACATATAATCAAATTTGAATTAATATCTCTGAGTTGTTAAAACCTGTATCCAAGAGTAGTTCCAGGAGACAAAGAAAAAGAAAAAGTGTAAATCAAAATGGCTTTGGCAAACATCATTACATCACTGTTTAATCTTCGCACTATTGTATGATTCACCTGGCCCTCCATTAAAAACATCATAAAAACAAAGCAAAAAGCTAGCTACCATTGAGTCAGCTCCAACTCATGGTGACTCCACATGTGTCAGAGAAGAACTGTGCTACATAGAGTTTTCAGTGGCTGATGTTATGGAGGTAGATCTTCAGGCCTTTCTTCCAGTGGCTCTTTATGCTACTACTCACTGCCATCGGGTTGCTTCCAACTCATAGCAACCCCCGTTGGGTTTCCAAGGCTATAAATCTTTATGGAAGCAGACTGCCCCATCTTTCTAACATGGAACAGCTGATGGGTTCCAACCACTGACCTTTTGGTTACAGCCAAATGCCTATTGGTACACCTTGGCCCTTCATAGCACCTAAGAATTAACTCCCTGGAGGTTGTGAAAATGCAGAGCTGTCAAAATATTTGCTTATGTCCAGGTGGTTGTTGACCTTTGAATGGAAAATTTAAATCAGATTATATGGACTACATTGATATGAGCTACAGTACTCCATGCAGCATTCAGCACTGCATACTCCAAGTAATGTTTGCACACATGCTGCTCAGAAGCCTTTTGGCCTTGGACCTTCAGAACATGAGAGGTCCATTTTTACCCTAATGACCTGTTTGATTGTGCTGGATCAAACACTGACTTCTTAGCACAGGAGGTCTACAAAGAATGGTTAGATTCAGTCATATTTTAGTACCCTTTAGCTACAGTCTGCTTAGAATTTCTTGGAGAGTGCTTTATAGTCTGCTACTGAACTCTAATTGCCTACAAAAACAAATACTTTATTGTTAATCAAAGCCAATAAATCCTGTTAGCATTTTGCCCTCCTTCTAGTTGAGTGATTATGGTCTTACTGGGAAGTCTATTGTCTCTGATTATTCTAAAGTGTTGGGAAGCAGAATGAAGCCATCTGAGGCCCCTCTTGTTCCTCAGGAACTCTAAGCAGGTCATGGCTGTGCCAAGTGTTTGAAAAGGCAAGACCTTTTCAAACCTGCCTTTGTGTAGCCAGTACCCAAGCTACTTCACAAATAGGACACATGAAGACTTCTATATTTTTGGAATGGAATGAAGCAGTTTAACTCCACTGCCCTTAAAGCATGTGTGAGTTACAAAAGGATGGGATGGTAAACTCAGTGGACCTGCACCACTCATTAATACTTTAAGTGGATAAGGCATTTGACTAGTAACCAGAAGTTCAGTGGCTCAAACCCACCATCTTCTCCTCAGGAAGAAGATAAAGCAATCTACTTTCATAAAGTTTTACAGCCTTGGAAACCCAATGAGGTCACTATGAGTCAGAATCAACTCGATGGCAGTGAGTAATGATATATAAGTCAAATCATATCCGTCATTTACTTTGCACCTACTATGTGCAAAATAATGTGTTATGTGTGCAAAATTATGCTAATTAGTACTATGAAGTAGGTATTACTTAGCTTTTACTTAATAGATTAGGAAACTAGTCTTACTTTTTTTTTTATATGATTTCTATTCTATACTTAAAATGATTGGAGATCACTTACATAGTAAACCCATGCACTAAACCAAAAACAAACCTGATGTCATCAAGTTGATTTTCCAACTGATAGAGAGCCTATAGGACAGGGTAGAACTGCCCCAGAGGGTTTTCAAGACTGTAATATTTATGAAAGCAGACTGCCTTATCTTTCTGCAGTGGAGCAGCTGGTGGGTTTGAACCACCAAGCTTTTAGTTTTAGCTAAGCACTTAACCATTGCTACTAGAGTTCCTTATACCCATGCACTAGGACCATTAAAATAAGGGTATAAATTACAAACTATAGGTAATGAAGTAAAAGAGCTTATTATATATCAGAAAACCAGGGTACCATTAGTTTGCTGACAGCCAAGGCAAAAGGAGACGAGACATCATAGTATAGCTGCTGCTAACTGGTATAAGGAAGTAACCATGTCATTCAGAGGGTTCCTGTCCAAAACTCAAGGACAACCGGTCAGAAGCTTTCTGATGGCTCATCTTGAAGCCTCATAGCCCTGGCTTTAGATGGACAATGAGGACTGTGCTATCTATAAAGGGAATTCTGTATAACTGCCTAGAGGGGTGAGTTGGGTCTGACTGCAACCATGCTGACCATAGTGCTGATGTTTCTAATGAAGATCCCTGACTTTTGTTGCCCCTTGCCCATGAAGACCATTCAGGTGAGCAACCACATTTTACCTTTTGGTTCACCTAGTGAGCAGAAGGGAGCTCTGGTAGCATAGTGGCTAAGACACTTGCCTGCTAACCAGACAGCTGGAGGGAGGTTCAAACCCACCAGCCACTCCTCAGAAGGAAGGTTGGGCAATCCTACTTCCGTAGTGATACTGCCTCGGAAACCCAAGGAGGGGTCACTATGAGTCGGGGCCGACTCGACGGCAAAACAACAACAACAACAGTGAGCAGAAAATGCTGATAGAGAAATTTGGGGGAGGGTAATCCTCTCCAGTCTTGTACCATTAGCTTGAAATCAGGGGTGGGGTGGAGTGGGGTGCTATAGCCTCTTGTGGTAATCTTAGAAAGTTATAGCTCATCAGCATGGGCATATTGCTACAATGTATCATTTCTGCTTTAGAGGTATGGTAGTTAAAGTTATATGTCAACTTGGTTGGGTCTGGTTGAGTGGCTGGGCAGCTGGTGGTAGTTATTCCCCATGATGAGACTGGCAATCAACTCCATGATGGGATCTACCACAAGCAGCTGAGTAGCTGCCTTAAGGATGTGGTCTGCTTCCCGTATATAAGAAGCAGCTTTGGGAATGGTCTCCAGCTTATGGCACTCTTGAATCCTGCATGTAGCCGTGTTTGTTGTTCAGCAGCCTTCCATGCTCTGCCGACCTTGGAACTTTCGATGGACTTTAATGGCCTGCCATATTGTTTGGTAACATCAGGACTGTGCCTTTTTTACTTGTCAACCTTGGGTTTGTCATTCTCAGCAGCTAGCAGCTAGCAGCTGTCTGAATGAAGGAAAGCCTCTAGCTCCAGTGGGCCAGGAGCAGGAGACAGAGCTGAACCCCAAGGCTGAGGGGCTTTCACCCAGCCCCTGGAGCCTGGCACTTTGAACTTGGACTTAAAGCCTCCAAATTGTAAGAATAAATTCCTGTTTGCTCAAGCCATCCCATTTGTGGTATATTCCTGTCAGAGTGGTACTAGGTAACTAGGACAAGAGGGTTTAGTTAATAATTGCTGTTTGTGATATCTGAATTGTGGAATAGGTGGCAGTTCCTTGAGAGAAACACCCTAGCTGGGCAAACGCTTTTTCCCTCTAGAAACAAGAACAGTGCCTATACCACCTCATGTTACACCTGGCCCACACACAGTTTGTCATGCACAGTGAGCAGGGACCATGGATGGGTGAGTGTCATTGTCAACAGCAACTATGGAGACCACTTCCACAGTAGTGTGATGGCCAGCCTGGGTTCACATGCAGCTTTAGCCCACCTGAGCTGTAAAGTTAACCTCACCTCTGTGGTGGTTATGTTTCTGTGTCACCTTGGCTGGGCAGCTAGATGTAGTATTGCCCATGATGAGACTGGTAATCAACTCCATGGTGGAATCCACTGTGAGCAGCTGAGTAGCTGCCTTTGGATATGTGTTCTGCTTCCTGTAAATAAGCAGCAGCTTAGGGAATGATCTGTAGCTTGTGGCACACTTGGGCCCTGCATAGCCATGTCAGTGTTCAGCAGCCTGCCATGTTCTGCTGACTCTGGAACTTACAATGAACTTGAATGAATGGCCTGCCATGCAGTTGGTAACATCAGGACTGTGCCATTTTATTTGTTGACCTTGGGCTTGTTAGCCTCAGCAGCCAATAGCTGCCTGAGTGAAGAAAAGCCTCTAGCTTCAGTGGGCCGGGAGCAAGAGGCAGTGCTGAAGCCCAAGGTCAAGGGGCTTTCACCCAGCCCCTAGAGCCTGGCACTTTGAACTTGGACTTAAAGCCTCCAAATTGTAAGAATAAACTCCTGTTTGTTTAAGCCAAAAAAAAAAAAGAAACAAGAACAGGGTGCCTGGTAGTGGACATCAGTGTTTGTGATATTTATTAATATTTGCTTTTAAAGAAAGCTAGAAGCAAGTATTTGTCTTTATAAAACAAATTCATGCTTTGAAGCCCAACCCTGATCAGCCATGTCAAGGATTATCCCCTGACAATGGTTAGATGCTTGGATCCATGCTACTGGCTCATGAGAAATAAAATCAAGAAGAGATGGTCACTGTAGTATAATACTAAAATTACTATATCTATTGGAATTTTGGAATCAATTGTTTGCTATGATTTCAGATTTACAGTGTAAAAGCAAGAAAGAAAATAAATGGCTCTATGGAAGTTAGTTAGATAAAAATCTTTTATTTTGAGCAAAGTAGGATCTAATATGGGGCAGTGGTGTTTTAATGGTAGAATTCTGCATGTGGGAGACTTCAGTTCAATTCTTGACCAATGCACCTCTAAGGCTTGTGTGTTCCTATGATGCTGAACAGGTTTCAGCAGAGCTTCCAGAGTAAGACCAACTAGGAAGAAAGGTTTGGCCATCTACTTCTAAAAATCAGCCAATGAAAATCATATATATCATGATGGCCCAATCCACAACTGAGGCAGGACTGGGCAGCATTTTGTTCTTTTGTGCATGAGGTCGCAATGAGGGCTGACTTGACATTAGCTAATGACAACGTCAGGGCCTAGTGTGACTTGATGAGACCTAGGAGAAGTATGTGATTGAGAAGAGCCCCCACTCTTGGAGTTGGAGGCCATGGGACACAGAACCAGTCTCAAAAGGACATATGGCGTCCAGGGCAACCCAGACCCTGTATACACAGAATGCGTCTTAACCAGGTTTGACGCTAAGCTCCCGGGAAAAGTGTAACAACACAGCTTTCTTTATAGGGCAAAAGAGAAGGAAGGGAAACCACTCAATGAAGACTCAGTCACCCATTTATGGAGAAAACAGAACTTAACTTTATATAGAGAAACAAAAAGGCTTACACTTTATAGAAAATAAATCTCTCCTTTTGAATTTATGAGGTTTTGTGAGATAAACCTGAACCATATCAGGGCTCAGAGAAATGCCTGCTTTGGGAGTCAGCCCAAGCCCATGTGACTTCTCCAACCCAGGTAGATCTCCCCAAGGAACTCTAGACAGGCTGTAAGCCATGCCCTGATCTGCCTCTTAGCTTGTTCCTCCTGGGGTTTTCTGGCATCTACATGCCCTTCCCTAAATCAAAGAAGAATTCTCTTTCTATTCTAGAATTTATATCTCCTCTGATTGACAGGCTCAGCCTTTGGCCTCTGGGCAGTGCTCTCTTCACAAAAGCTTAGGAACCTGGTGTGGATGACATCTAGGGCTGATGTGCACAAGAGGATCACCTGAGGCATTTAAAAAAGTGTTCATGTCCAGGCCTCATCCTAAAACAGTTATTATGTTGCTTCTGATTCATGATGACCCCCGGTGTGTCAGAGTAGAACTGTTCTCCATTGGGTTTTCAGTGGGCAATTTTTCAGAGTAGAACACAAAGCCTTTCTTCCAAGGCACTGCTGGGTGGATTCAAAACTCCTCCCCTTTTCAGCAGTCAAGCAGGTTAACCATTTCCACCACCCAGAGAATCCAGCCTTACCCTAGATGAATTAAATCACCTGCTCTGCCAGAGGCAAGGTATAGGAAGGCTATCAGGGAGACTCCAGGGACAGCCAGCATGGAAACCCACTGCTGACATGATGTCTTAGGGCAGTGTCTCACTGCCCTTTCTGGCATTGTCCACCACCTTGTCTCTTTCTCTTGCCCCAATATTTTTATCCTTTCCCACCACTCTGTGTTGAACCAAGGCAATGTTAAATCATTGTCCTCCCAGTTCTGGATTGTCTCGTTCAGTTTCCCTGAATTTCTCACCCTGTGCCACCTTCACAGTGGTACACAAACCACTCACATACAAGCTGGAACAGCAGGTAAGTGAAGGGCTGGCCACCCTGAGAGTTTCACAAGAGAAGGCTCAGTCCTACCATCCTCTCATCAGATACCACGCAGGAGATATCAGTGAAGCTGCATAGCAAAGTGTCAGGTGACCTGAAAATGGCAAGGGCCAGGCAGGGCCTGTAGACCCTCACTTCCCATAGAGGGTAGAGTGCTGAGCAGAGACAGACACAGGGAAGAGAAAGTCTGTGGTCTAGAGATACAAACAGGTCAATAGAGAGCTATGTTTGGTCATTTATTAGCCACGTCTGTGCCTACAGACAGGTGGAAAATTATAAACTTATTTGATCACAACAATGTGTGGTACATGCATGGGTTCTCAGACCCATGTCCTCATTTTAGAATCCCCAACCTGGCTGCCATCACTTTAGGAAAGGCAGAAGCGTGACAGAAGTTTAAGAGCACAAAGAGTGGTGCCAGTGCCGCCAGCTGCCCTAAAGTAACAAGCCCACCCTGAAGTGGGATCCGCAGCCCCATGTCATTGACCTGTGCAGTTCAGTATGCTGTGACCAAGACCCTTCAAAACTAGATCCAGCTCTTCCAGCCAGAATGTAACACTATGCAAATCTGAGTCAGGATGGTGGAGGTCAGAAGAATGATGCTTTGACATGTGCCTGCTGAATAACTCCAGAGTATGGACAGAGTCAAGTTCTTGAGAAGCATGGCTGTGAGTCAGGATAGACCAGAATCTAAGCATGGGGTGGGGTGGGGAGTGGAAGTAAAGGGCAAAGGCAAGCTGTCTGGGGAAATGCCCTCATAAGTGGAGCTGACAAAGTTCATACTAAAAAGAATCATCTTAGCTCCAGAGGAGGAAGTGAAGCAAGCCATTATCCAGCTATGCAAGGTGTGGGAATGCGTGTCTGGGATGTGTGTCATGAATGAGAAGTGGTACTGTGTGGGGAGATGAAGCAAGAGCCACAGCCAAGCAGGCACACAAGGAGTTTACTGCAGACCACAGACTGCAGTACGTGTCCTTCTCCCAGATGCTTTGCTTGGGGACTCAACTTGGCTTACATGGAAGGTGCAGCTTGGGGAGAGAATTTCTGGAAATGTCACAGTGTTTAGAAATCATAGGGGCTGGGGTGTTTTTGTTATGTTTGGTGTTAGGGCATTTGTGTTCAGATGTGAAACAGAAAGGGGACCCCTTCCCCCAGAAGTGTGCACAAAATAGGGGTGGTGCTGGGCTTAGGTCCCAGATCCAGCCATTTCATGCTGGGTTTACTCAAGCTCCTCCCTGGCTCACTTGTCATGTCCCTCTTAGCCTCCACTCAGCTCCGAGTTCTCTAGCCTGTCTTCCACTCCAGAAGTGAAGGGTAGTAGTGGTGGGAACCATGTTCAAAGGCTCTCAGGTTTCACACGAGGTACTTGGAGGGATTCCCAAGTACGATTTCCTCTGCACAGGCCCCTGGATCAAAGTCAGTTCACGAGCATCCATTGGATGCAGCTGTCTTGTCCAAACACTGCGATTGCACAAAACATTCATCCTAGCTTTTTATTCTTTTTAAAATGTTGCTTTTGAGAATGACAGTCTTTTTCACATTTACTTATGAGCCTATTCCTCATCTTGTATCCAGTAAGCTGGCTGTTGGTCAGTCCTATGCCTAGAACAGCTTCTCTCAGTCCCACTGAGTGCTTCTCAGCATTGCCTTTAATGAATCCTTCAGTAGCGCTTTGCTTTCCCCTTCTCTCCCCCATGAGTGAAGCAGAATTATGGGTAACTTTTGAATAGAAGACTAGAGCAACAAAGAACCTTTTTTAAATTGCTTCTTAGCCATAAGCAAAGACGTCTCATTATCCAGCATTCCTAGGAATTGCAGGGAAATTACAGTTTCTTTTTGAGTCTTATGTATGACATAAAATTTTATGAGAGGAGAGAGCACTTCTGCCAGGCGCTTGGGAACTCTAGAGTCTATCTATCCTTAGGATGACTTTGATCATAGCCTTCCCAAGTCTCAACAGGCCTGGCCTGACTTCTGCATAGAGGGAGAGGAGCACAAGCAGAAATCCATTGAAAGCTCTTCAGCAAGAGGCAGATGCAAGTCTCGTCTGCACTCCGGGCAGTGAGTCTGAGCAGCTGTTAGCCAGACGTGATCTCCATGATGGAAAATTCAGCTGTGTCTGTGGCCATCCTGTGCCCCCAGAGTTCTAATCCTGTCACAAGGAAGGCTGCACACACCGTGCTGGTGTTTGTCTTTACCACAGAAATTCCTTACATTTAATAATGGAGTAGATTGCATTACCTGCATTACATGCATTACTCATGCATGTCATCGAAGATGATATTGGAGGAGAGGAGAGAACTGCATTTGGCTGAAGAGATAAATTCTGAAATCCCCTCAGAACTTCCCTACATGACAGACTCTTCCAGGGATTAGATGAGATCCAATTTTCTCATTAGATTTCCAGTGCTTCTGGCAGTTTCACCAAAGTGGGTTTTCTCATGGTTCTCAGAGGTGGAAAGGATTTCCAAAGTCTTCATGGCCTCATTTTGCAGATGGGAAAGAGAGTTCCTAGAAATCCAGGCACATTGTTTCACTTCCCACTGTTCTAAGTGGACAGTTAGAGACATGTGTCAGGGCCTCAGTGGACAGAACCTGGGCCATGTGGCTTTCCCTGTGGCTCTACTGATCACTGGATTCATTCACCTTCACTCCAAAAGATATTTTCTGCTGTGTTGCTATTGTTGAAGATGGACAGGGTGGCTCATTCTCCCTTTTGCTGACTTTATGCCTGAAATCCTTGTTCATGCATTGACCATGGGTTAAACAGAATTTCACACTGAAAATAAGAGCACACTGGCATTTTCCAGCCCAGTCCTGATACATTTTAGAGATTAGTTTGTTCCTGTCCTCACAGCCCATGAGCTGTACAGAAAGAGTGGTCCTGGGGCCACCTAATTTGTGGCAAGTCAGCCACTTTGGTTATCTTTTGGGTCAGATGTGAAAGGCATTATTTTTCCCTTTCCACACTTGGCATAATATCACCTATGGCCTAGAAGACCAGTGTAAGCCTACCAAAGGTGTGTGGAAACTGCTGGAATTTGAGGGTTCAGAATGAGCCTAAAACTCAGGACCCTGATCATATTTTGCTACAGCATGAATTGAGTCACATGTTGTGAGAAATTGTACTTCCCATTGGGAGTTGAGCCTGGTGATCACCTGACATTAGTCTTCAATGTTCTTGTTCTCTAATCCTTACTGGCCATATATATGATAGCTTCTGAAGTGATCATAAAATTCATTTCTTTGTGATAAATGACCCAGGAAAGAAAGCCATGAGTGCTGATTACCAAAGTGGAGAGAAAATTAGGTGCTCTCAAAAGCAATTATATTTACAAATTTGGATATTTACAATGGGTTGTGAACATAAGGGCACATTGTGCTTTGAAAAGTCAGAGGCTGTTGGACACTGACTTTTATAATGTAAGTATAGGGTTTTATGGAGCCTCACCTGTATCACTGTGAGCATACTCATATACTCATCATGACCTTGACTGCCCCCTTGAATCTTACCCCGTTTTCATATACCCTAATCTTGCCCTGGTAGAAACTGAACATCCAGATAGTGGAGGAGATGATAAGAGACCAACTAGCTGTTTCCCATGTTTTTGTCTCTTGATTCTCATTGAAATAACTTGTTTGCAAATGAGAGTGCCAAACTGCTCTTATAGTTATGAAAGAGCACAGAAGGAAATACAAGGAGTGCTAAAGACTGAAAATAACAAGTGATATCTTACAAATTGGAAAGGAGACAAAATACATGAATTTTAGACTTGTAGAAAGAAAGCAACAATCTTGAGGAACAACATGATGAGTTCCCTGGATTTTCTTATTATCTCACACATATCCCTGTCTGGATGCCCAGGGGCCTGTAACCTGAGACTGCCAGCAGGTATAGACACAACATCCAAGAAAATCCTGCTTTCTCTGGCCAAAGCACCAGGAAGAGAGAAGCCCAATAGAGACCTAGTGAGGAGTTCTGATATCTGTTCCTACAGTGCAACACAGTGGGCCTGCTGATTTGGCTCCAGTAGCAACAGCAAAGGATCAGACCAACCCAACTCCTGCTTCATAGTCAAAACACTGGCAGGTAGCCCCATCTACTCACAAAAGTGGTGGAAGCAACAGCTCTTGTTGTAGGCTTGCACTGGTCTTCTGGACCATAGGAGATTCAAGGGGGCAGTCAAGATCATGATGAGTAAATAAGTATGCCCACAGTGATACAGGTAAGGCTCTATAAAACCCTATACTTATATTACAAAAGGCAGTGTAAGAAATGGGTGACATCACAACAGAACCAGCTGAAATAAAAAGGATAATATCAGGATACTATGAAGAACTGTATTCCAACAAATTTGAAAATCTG
>NW_006921606.1:5072687-5092487 GCF_000298275.1 Orycteropus afer afer
AAATAAATAAATAAATAAAGGCAGTGTAAAAGGAAGGCCCTATATCTCCCTGTCCTATACACAGTGGCATAAGGAAACCCAGGCCCAGCATCTCTTTTTCCCCATATTATCACTGGATGCACTCAGTAATAGAATGGAAATGACAGAAAATGGAATCAGTGAACTTGAAGACAGATCAGTATGATTTATTTATTCCAAATAGCAGAGAGAAAAATAAACCAAACACAATCCACCATGACCAAGTATGGTGTAGTATATTACCTGATATGGCTTTTCTAGCCATAAATCTTTGTAAACTCTGTGGTGGAATTTGCGATGAGCAACTGAGTAGTTCCTGATTGTTAAAGTTATCCACCTGGAGAATTTCTGTTGAGAGTGGCATGAAGCAATCTACTGGGAAGTTCTTTCTCTCTCTCTCAGAAGAAAAAGAAAATAACAACAACAGAATTCTGATGTTGGGATTAGTTAGTTTGGCCACTCTGTAAGGCTCAAAAGGAGCTCTCCTAGAGGCAGAAGGAGTCTGCTGCTGAGAAAAACGTGCTCCTGAGAGGCATGCACTTGCTGAGAGAGAGACACAAGAGACATGTACTGCTGAGAGAGAGATGTGAGAGACACACATTGCTGAGAGAGAGACTGCTGGCTGCTAAGTGAGATGGCTGGCTGCGAGAGACTGAGTGCATTTCTGAACTTGAATTGTAGCCTGTTGCTTCCCTAATAAACCCTATAATCAATGAGGTCTGTGTGGCCACTACAGCAAATTATCGAACCTAGCAGAGGTGGTGGGTGCTGCGAGAAGAACAGTTGGTGAAAGGGCTTGAGGGAGGCAGCATGTCTGTCCTCTCAGGAATAGGCTTTGGGCTACTGATGGTGATTCTGTCTTCTTTTTGTGGGGTTAGAGGAGGTCAGAAGATGTGGCCTTCTTGCCTCTTTGGCACCAAGTCAACCCTGACTCATAGCAACCTCATAACACAGAGTAGAACTGCCCCATAGCTTCCAAGGCTGTAAATCTTTATGGAAGCAGACTGCCACATCTTCCTTCCACAGAGCTGCTGATGGATTCAACTGCCAATCTTTCGGTTAGCAGCTAAGTGCTTAACCACTGCATCACTAGGGCTCCAGAGAGAAAATAGCCAGGGGTGGGGGAGAGCCTGATGGATCTGTGGGACAGAAACAGAAGAAAGAACATTTGTATCATGAGAGTCCTAGAAGCAAAGGAGAAAAAGTATGGGACTGAAAAACTATTTGAAGAAATAATAACTGAAAACATCTCAAATTGGTGAGATGTAATTATATAAGCCTACATAATTAAGAAGCTGAAAGAACCCCAAATATGATAAACCTAAAGAAATCCACATAAAGACATCATAAAGAACTATTTAAAATTAAAGACAAAGAAAAAAAAATCTAAAAAACAACATAGAACATGTCTTAGAAACAATACATTATCTGTAAAGGAACTCCAATCCAAATGACAATTGATGGCTTATCTGAAACCGTGGAAACCAGAAGAAAGGGGCATAATGTTTTTCAAGTATTGAAAGGACAGACTTTGAACTTTGAATCTTCTATCCAGAAGGACTATAATTTAGGAATGAAGGGGAAATAAAGGCATTTTCAGAAGAAGGAAATATAATAGAATTTATTATTCACAGATATAACCTTAAAGAATGACTAAATGAAGCTCTCTAAACAAAAAGAAACTAACAGAAAAAGACTGGGACTTTCAGAAAGAAAATAACAACAACAGAATGGGTTAAAAATAGAAGTACACATGATAGATTGTTTTCACCTCATTAGTTTATTTAATCATATTTTATTATTGAAGCAAAAATTATAACATCATCTATATAGCAGCAATACTTAAAACAGTTATATTTAAAAAGTAGAGAGGGTGAAAGTACCTGGCTGCAAGTAACACTTTCTACACTTCATTTGAAGTGCAAAACATTGACATCAGGACCGTAATGAGTTACATGTGTAAATGAGAATACCTAAAGCAACCACTAAGGAAACTATAAGGAGAGATATAGTACAAAAAGATAAAGCAAAATGGAACTCTAAATATTGTTCAAGTAAGCCACAAGGTAGAAAGAAAAAATAGAGGAACAAGAAACACAAGTAACAAACAAAACAAATAATAAAATGGCAGACTTAATCCCTAGCATATTAATAATTACTTTAAATGAATTATCTAAATATTCCAAATAAAAGACAGTGATTGGCAGAGTGGATAAACAAATACAACACAACTCTCTACTATGTACAAGAAACTTACTTCAGACGTAATCACATAGGTAGTTTGAGAGTAAAAGAGTGGAAAAAAAAATCTCATGCAAACATTAATTTAAAAAAAAAGCAGAAATGGCTATATTCATATCAGAACAAAAAGTAGACTTCAGAGCAAAAAACATTACTAGATGCAAAGAGACATTACATAACATGATCAATCCACCAAGAAGATAATAGCAATCCTAACCACAGTTTTGAAATACATGAAATAAATAGTAAGCTGAAAGATGAAATGGACAAATCCATAATTATAACTGGGGACTTCAACACCCCCCTCACAGCAATTGAAAGAAATAGTCAACAGAAATCAGCAAAGTCATGAATGAACTGAACATTATCATTTGTAGAATACTGTACTCAGCATTTATAGAACACTCCACTTAACAGCAGAATGCACATTCTTTTCAAGTGTCTATGGAACAGTCATCATGATAGAACATATAAAACACATTTAACAAATTTGAAAGAATTGAAATCATGTAGAATATGTTTTCTACTAATAATAGAATATGTTTTCTAATAATGACATTGGATTAGAAATCAATGACAGAAATACAATAGGCAAATTGCCAAACACTTGAAAATTAAGTAACACATTTCTAAATAACCCATGGGTCAGAGAGCAAAGTTCAAAGGAAATTGAAAAAAAAAAAAAATACATAGTGCTGAATGAAAATTTAAACACAACATTTAAAAATTTGTGTAAGTGCTGAGAGGAAAGTTTATAGCACTAAGTGCTTACATTAGAAAAGGAGAACAATCTCAAATCAGTAATCTAAGTTCCTACATCAAGAAACTAAAACAAAAAAGAGCAAAATAAACACAAAGAAAGCAGAAAAAAGAAAATACTAAAGAGAAGGTATCAATAAAATAAACCCAGAAAAGAATACAGAAAATTAAAGAAAAAGTTGTTTTTTCAAAAAAAAATCATTAAAAATGATAAGCTCCTAGCAAGATGGACAAAGATAAAAAGAGAAAAGACACAAATCACCAATATCAAGAATGAAACAAGATAACAGAACAGATCTTGTAGGTTGTAAAAGAGTAGTAAGAGACTCTTCTGTCAATTAGTCATACTTTGGTGGCTTGTGTGTTGCTATAAGGCTGGAGGCTATACCACTGGTATTTCAAATACCAACAGGGTCACCCATGGTGGACAGGTTTCAGTGGAGCTTCCAGGCTAAGACAGACTCAGAAGAAGGAAGGGGCTATCCACTTCTCAAAGAATTGGCCAGTGAAAACCTTATGAATAACAGTGAAACGCTGTCTGATATATTACTGCAAAATATTATGAATGGCCCTGAAACATTGTCTGATATAGTACCAGAAGATGAACCTTTCAGGTCAAAAGGAACTCAAAATGCAACTGGGGAAGAGCTGCCTCCTCAGAGTAGACTTTAATGATGTGGCTGGAGTAAAGCTTTCAGGACCTCCATTTGATCATGTGAAATGACTCAAAATGGGAAGAAACAGCTGCAAACATCCATTAATAATTGGAACATGGAACATACAAAGTATGAATCTAGGAAAATTTAAAGTTGTCAAAAATGAAATCGATCGATATCCTAGGCATTAATTAGTGAGCTAAAATGTACTGATTTTGCCCATTTTGAATCAGACAACCATATGTATGCTGAGAATGACAAATTGAAGAGTAATGGCATGGCGTTCATCATCACAAAGAATGTTTCAAAATCTATCCTGAAGTACAATGCTGTCAGTGACAGGATAATATCCATACGCCTACAAAGAAGACCAGTTACTACTATTATTCAAATTTATGCACCAACTACCAAAGCCAAATTTCAAAGGAAATTGAAGATTTTTACCAACTTATACAGTCTGAAATTGACCAAAAATCCAATCAAGGTGTGTAGATTATCACTGGTGATTGGAATGCAAAAGTTTTAAATAGAGTCACCAGTATTTGGAAAATACGGCCTTGGTGATAGAAATAACACTGGTGATCACATGATAGAATTTTGCAAAACCAATGACTTATTAATTGCAAATACCTTTTTTCAACAGCATGAACAATGGTTGGACATGTGGACTTCACCAGATGGAGTACACAGGAATCAGATCGACTACAACTATGGAAAGAGGCTATGGAGGAGCTCAGTATCTTCAGCCAAAATAAGGCCAGGAGCTGATTGTGGAACAGACCATCAGTTGCTCATATGCAAGTTGAAGTTGAAGCTGAAGACAGTTAAAACAATGCATGAAATCAAAATATGACCCTGATTATATCCATCCCGAATTTAAAGACCATCTAAAGAATAGAGTTGATACATTCAACACCAATGACTGAAAACCAGATGAATTGTGGGATGACATCAAGAACATCATCCTTGAAGAAAGCAAAAGGTCATTAAAAACACAAGGAAAGGAAGAAAAAAAACAAAATGGAATTCAGAAGAAACTCTGAAACTTGCCCTTGAACGGAGAGTAGCTAAAGGAAATGGAAGAAATGACTGTACCAAAAAGAATTGTTTGATGTTCATCCATTTCAGGAGGTGGCATATGATCAGGAACCAATGGTACTGAAGGAAGAAGTCAAAGCTGCACTGAAGGAATTAGTAAAGAATTGTTTTCTTGAAACATTTGTTGAAATGTTTCAACAAATGATGCTGTGCTGGAGGCACTCACTTGTCTGTGCCAAGAAATTTGGAAGATAGCTACCTGGCCAACTGACTAGAAAAGGTCCATATTTGTACCCATTCCAAAGAAAGGTGATCCCACAGATGTGGAAATTATCAAACAATATCATTAATATCACATTCAAGTAAAATCATGCTGAAGATAATTAGAAAACGGTTGCAGCAGTATGACAGAGAACTTCATGAAATGCAAACTGGATTCAGAAGAGGACGTAGAATGAGAGATATCACTGCTGATGCCAGATGGATCTTGGTTGAAAGCAAAGGATACCAGAAAAATGTTTACTTGTGTTTTATTGACTACACAAAAGCATTCGACTGTGTGGATCATAACAAATTATGGATAACATTGAGAATAATGGGAATTCCAGAACACTTGATTATGCTCATCAGGAACCTGTGCATAGACCAGGAGGCTGTCCTTCAAACAGGACAAGGGGATAATACTGCATGGTTTAAAATCAGGAAGGCAGTGTGTCAGGATTGTATCCTTTCCTCATTCTTGCTCAATCTGTATGCTGAACAAATAATCTAAGTAACTGGACTGTATGAAGAAGAATGTGGCATCAGGATTGGAGGAAGAGTCATTAATAGCTTGCAATATTCAGGTGATGCAACTTTGCTTGCTGAGAGTGAAGATGACTTGACGCACTTATTGATGAATATTAAAGACTTTAGTCTGCAGTATGGATTACATCTCAACATAAAAAAATGAAAATCCTCAGAACTGCACCAATAAGTAGCATCACAATAAATGGAGAAAAGATTAAAGTTCTTAAAGATTTCATATAATTTGGTTCCACAGTCAACGCCAATGTAAACAGCAGTCAAGACATCAGACAATGTTTTGCACTGGGCAAATCTGCTGCGAAAGACCTCTTTAAAGTGCTGAAGAGCAAAAATGTCTCCTTAAACATTAAGGTGTGTGGCGTAGTGTCTAAGGCATTTGACTACTAACCAGAAGGCTGGCTGTTCCTCCTTGGAAGGAAGATTGGGCAATCTACTTCCATAGAGATATTGCCTTGGAAACCCAAAGAGGGTCGCTATGAGTTGAATCAACTTGATGGTAGTGAGTTTGGTTTTTTTTTTTTTTTTTTAAACCCCAGCCATGGTATTTTCAATCACCTTATCTGCATGTGAGAGCTGGCCAAAGAACAAAGAAGACTGAAGAGGAGTTGATGTTTTTGAGTTGTGGTGTTGACAAAGAATACTGAAAATGCCAGGGACTGCCAGAAGAATGAACAAATCTGTCCTGGAAGAAGTGCAGCTGGAATGGTCCTTTGAAGCGAGAATGGCCAGATTTCATCTCTCTTACTTTGGTCATGTTGTCAGAAGGGACCATTCCCTGGAGATGGATATTGTGCTTGGAAAAGTGGAGAGTCAACCAAAAAGAGGAAGGCCCTCACAAGATGAATTGACACAGTGGCTGCAATGATAGGCTCAGGTATAGCAAGGATTGTGAGGCTGGCACAGGACTGGGCAGTGTTTCATTCTGTTGTACATAGGGTCGTTATGAGTCAGAGCTGACTCGATGGCACCTAACAACAACAACAACACAAGAGACAACAACTTTATGCTCATAAGCTCAACAACTTAGAAAAAATGGACTAATTCCTTAAAAGTCACAAATTAACAACACTCAACCAAGATGAAAACAATAATCTGAATAGCCTTATATCTATTAAAGAAATTGAACTTGTAGTTTAAAAGCTCCCAAACAAGAAATCTCCTGCGCCAGATGGTTTCCCTGAAAAATTTACCCAATATTCAAAGAATTATTAATACCAGTTTTTCACAATCTCTTCCAGAAAATACAAAAGGGAGAAATACTTCCCAATTCATTTTATGAGACCAGTATTATTACCCTAATACCAAAATTAGACAAAGACAGCACGAAAAAAGAAAAGTAAAGACCAATATCATTCATGACAATTCTTCAACAGAATTTTTCCAAATCAAATCTGATAATGTATAAACAGAATACTAAACCATGACCCAATAGGATTTATTCCACATATGTAAAGGTAGTTCAATATTCAAAAATTCATAATACAATCCACTATCTCAGCAGGCTAAAGAAGGAAAATCATATGATCATATTGATTGGTGAAGAAAAAGCATTTGTCAATACATTTACTAGATAATACTACTAGGAATATAGGAGAACATCCTAATCTTCATAAAGTATATCTATAAAAAAACTACAACTAATATCATAGTTAATAGCAAAAGACTTACTGCTTTCTCTTTAGGTTCAGAGTCAGGCAAGAATATATATTTTTTTAATCACTCTTATCAATATGGTACTAGAAGTTCTAGCCCCTGCAATAAGGCAAGAAAAAGAGATAAAAGATACACAGATTAGAAAATAAGAAATAAAATTATCTTTATTTGCAGATAACATGATGTCTATGTAGAAAATCACAAGAAGTCTTTAAAAAAAAAAAAATACAAACACCTCCTGCACTAATAAGTGAGTTCAGTAAGGTTGCAGGATACAAGATTAAGGCTGCAGGATACAAGTTAAACACACTAAAATATATTGCATGTCTACATACTGACAATGAACAAGTGGTACCCAAAATAAAAAATTGAAATACTATTTACAGTTGCTGCAAAGAAAATAAAATACTTAGGTATAAATCTAACAAAACCTATATAAGACTTATATATGAAAATCACAAAATGCTGATGGAAGAAGTCAGAGAGTGATTTCTTAGAGAGAAATACTTGGAGAGGCTTATCATTTTCTTGGCTGGAAGACAACATAGTAAAGATGTCAATCCATCCTATATTGAGCTATAGGTTTAGTAAAATTTCTATTAAAATCTTAGTAAGGTTTTTTTGTAGAACAGTATCACACATGATACAAGCACATTATAGGTAAAATAAATTTATCTGGAAAAATTAGTTATTTAACTAATAATTCAGTTAAAATGAAAAGGTGAAAAATAAAACAGTGGGAAAACTTGAAGACACCTGCCCCATATCTATTGACTCATCTCTCTCTCTTTCACAAACACACACATACACACACACACACACACACACACTACTTAGAGGGAACTTGGGCAAAAGTTTTAAAGCAAAAGACCATAAACTTTATGCTAAGGAAAGCAATGAATGATTATTATTGGAACATTATAGAACTTAATTCTAAAAATGCTAAAAAAAAAAAAAAAAAAAAAACAATATTCAATTAAATGGGCATTAATTTGGAGAGCACTTAAATTATACAAAATAAGGTAGATTTCATTCCTGATTAAGGAAATTAAAGAGGACTGCAGTATGACAGAGTCAAGGAAGATAAAGAAAAGCTCTTTTATTTTTTCTTTACTTTCAAAGTGCAGCCTACGATCATTTCTGTATATGTAGGAAATGCCTACCTTCTCTTTACAGCCATTACTTTCAGGGTAACCATCTGGAGTCTGGAGATTGATGAATTCTGAAGGCAAAATATGGTTTTAACAAATTGCTTCCTGTCAAAGTACCATTATCTTCTGGTTGTTATGACAATAGTAAATTATAGATTCATTTAGATTTTTATGCCAGAAGACACATGAATATTTTTCAGAAGCATCTTGCATTTTGAGACTTGAATTAAATCTGACATTTTAAGGAATATATTACCCCAAATTCAACAAAATGTAATAGAGAAATGATATATGACTCTCTCCTCTGTGTTCTAACAGCAATTTAAATGTCCATCACAAAATCTTCTCATTGTTTGTCATTAGGTTGAACCATATGAAATTGCAGATATTCCATTATTTTAACCAAAACAAAACAAAACTGAGATGCTTCACCTTAACTTTAGCAACATACATATTTGACTTGCTCAGTAATTGTAGCAAGATGAAGTCAAAGGACTACATTATTTTCTTTCTATGGCAAGCACATATGCCCATAAAAGCAACAGTAAGGAGATCAAAGGACATATTGCACTGGGCAAATCTGCTGCAAGATTTTTGAATCTTTGAAGACTAAGTGCACCTGATACAAATCATGGTATTTTCAGTCACCTCATATGCATGTGAAAGCTGGACAATAAATAAGGAAGACCAAAGAAGAATTGATGCCTTTGAATTATGGTGTTGGTAAAGAATATTGAAAGTACCATGGGCTTCCAGAAGAATGAACAAATCTGTCTTGGAAAAAGTATAGTCAGAATGTTCCTTTGAGGTGAGAATGGCCAAACTTCATCTTTTGTACTTTTGGTCATGTTGTCAGAAGGTACCAGTCCCTGGAGAAGAATATCATGCTTGGAAAAGTAGAGGGTCAGCAAAAAAAGGGGAAGACCCTCAATGACATGGATTGACATAATGGCTGCCACAGTGGGCTCAACATAGCAATGATTGTGAGGGTGGTGCAAGACCAAGCAGTTCTTTATTTGTTGTACATAGGGTCACTATGAGTCAGAACCAACTCGAAAGCACCTAACAAGACCATAATGACAAGCACATAGCATGCAGGACATGAGAAACACTAGACATAAAATAAAATGTTGCTGAAATTAGAAAATGAATTAATGAGTACACTGCTCTAAGAATTCAATATATTGAAAATAAATCAGTAAAAGAATGGAATGTTCTTCTACTTCCCTGTCGTGTAATCCACATTAATTGTTGACAAAAGTGCAAAAGTAATTCAATGGCAGAAGGATAGCCTTTCAATAAATATTGCTGCAGCAATTGAACATCCATAAACAAACAAACAAATGAACCTCACAGCTTATACAAAAATCAACTCAAAATGTATTATGAATTAAACATAAAATTTAAAACTATAAAATTTCCAGGGGGGAAAAAAAAAATGGAAGAAAATCTTAAGGATCTATGAGTAGGCAAAGAATTCTTAAACTTGACACCAAAAATACAACCCATTAAAAAAAAAAAAAAAAGATAAATTAGACCTCATCAAAGACCGTGTTGTGATGAAAAGACAAATTACAGACTGGGAGAAAATATTTGTAAATCTCACATACACCCACAGACCTATATCTAGAATATATAAAGAACTCTCAAAATTCAACAGTAAAAATAGAAAAAAACTTTACAAAATGAGCAAAAGCCATGAGATACTTCACAGAAAATGATATACAGATGGCAAATAAGTTCATGAAAAGGTGTTCAACATTACTAGCCAGGGAGTGCCAATTAAGATCACATTATCACTATGTTGTTGTTGTTGTTATTTGCCGTCGAGTCGGCCCCGACTCATAGCAAACCCTCCTTGGGTTTCCGAGGCAGTATCACTACGGAAGTAGGATTGCCCAACCTTCCTTCTGAGGAGTGGCACCTATCAAAATGGCTAAAATAATAATTTAAAAAAGTCATAACCCTTGCTGCTGACAAGGATGTTACCCATACATTGATGGTGGGAATTTAAAATGGTATAGCCACTCTGGAAAAGAATGAGTGTGGCAGATCTTTATAAAACTAAATATGAGCTCACCATACAACCCATCAATAGCACTTTAGGTCATTTATCCCAGAGAAATGAAAACTTATTTTTACCCAGAAACTTGTTTAGAAATGCAATAAAGTTGCTAGGAGCAACTTTATTCATAATAGCTAAAAGCTGGAAAGTACCCAAATATTCTTCTATGGATGAATGGCTGAGCAAACTGTGGTACATCTGTCCCTATAAACCTGCTGCAAGCAAGTCAATTCCAACTCATAGTGACCCTGGAGAACAGAGTAGAACTGCTTCATATGGTTTCCAAGGCTATAAATCTTTATGGAAGCAGATTTCCACATATTTTTCCTGTGGAGCTAATAGTGTGTTTAAACTGCTGATCTTTTGGTAAGCAGCTGAGCACTTAACCACTGTACTGCTAGCACTTCTTGTAATAAACCTGTACCATGAGATATTGCCAAGCAATAGAAAAGAATAAAGTGTATGTGTTAGGCTGGGTTCTCTAGAGAAGCAAAATCAGTAAAGCTTAGAGAGAGAGAGAGAGAAATTTATCTTAGGAAAATGGCTCACACACGTATAGAAGCTGGCAAGTCCAAAGTTAATGGATCAAACATCAAGCTGGAGACTTTTCCTAACTCACGCAGCTGCAGGGGCTAATGAGCTCAAAGTTGGCAGGCAGTTTACCGGCTGTTGACTCCAACAAATGATGAATCCAAGATCACCAGACCAAGTGGTGGATTGTTCACTCATAGACAGTTCTGTGCAGCACAACAGGATCCAGATCCATAGAAGAGTGTCTCATTTTCTAAGATGTCCATAAATATATTGGAAGCAGGACACACCACTAGGGAAACTCCCTTTCAACAGATTGGCTGCTCAAAACATACATGCCCACTCTCATCATGGGACTAACCCACATCATAACTGCTTAAACCACTCAGAATTGTGGTCCAGCCAAGTTGACACACAACTCCAAGTATCACAGTCCACCCCTTGTCAACTTGGCAGTTGTACACATCTCCTTAACCATATATAATCTCTAAATAAGGACAATTATAAAGTCATATTTGCATCTAACATGATACACTAACAAGCATACAACCAAACTGCATTAACCCTGTTTACATTTCATAGTTCATAACAGAAGGAAACAAATATATTTGATGCACATGTGCAATGAAGAAGTATAACGATCACAATCTTCGTTTCTGCAGGTGGTCACATGGCCATAGCTGATATTCAGAAATGCCTTCTTCTACCACCCATTCTGTATTTCCCTTGCTCTCAGCAAGCACCTCATCTGGTTGTGGGTCTTTGCCTGATGGGGTGACCCAAACCTTCATTCCTGAAAAGTCTGGGCCATTAGTAGTCATATCAGAATTGGGTTGTATAGTTTTCCATTGACTTTAATGACAGGGCATGGTAGTACTAAGGGACGTCCTAAAGAATCTCTCGTATTCCAGACATATTCTTCTTTACCTCCATTATGTAATGCCAATCCAATTTTCCCTTGGTTGTCAGGATCTATCACACCAGATAGTACAGTAATGCCCTTCTTTGTCTGTTGATCCAGAGGCATGAGGTAGCCAAAATGGCTGGGTGGCATTCTTAACTTTCAGTTCAATACAATCAGTATTGTGTCTCCAGGTGGGAGTGTTCCTCCTTTTGGAACCTTTTGGAACTAAGATCTCCAGACCCACAGAGCATAGGATAGCAGACAGGATGCAAAAATTTTTTGAGTGGGTCACTAGGGGTAATAGTGAGTGGTACCACTCCCGTTTCTACCCCTTGGTTCCTGGACCCATGAATCCTGGCTATTGGTGAGACACCACCATATATTGGCTGCTGGTTTAGAGCACATACAGCCTCCTGGAGAACATTGCCCCAACCCTTCAAGGTATTATCACCTAGCTGGTGCCATAACTGTGTTTTTAGTAGGCCATTCCATCATTCTATCAAGCCAGCTGCTGCAGAATGATGGGGAACATGGTCAGACCAGTGAATTCTATAAGCATAGGGCCATTGCCGCACTTCATTTGCTGTGAAGTGAGTCTTTCGATCCAAACCAATGCCGTGTGGGATACCATGACTGTGGATAAGGCATTCTGTAAGTCTATGGATGGTTGTTTTGGCAGAAGAATTGCATGCAGGGAAGGTGAATCCATATCCAGAATAAGTACCTGTTCCAACAAGAACAAGATGCTGTCCTTTTCCATAATGGAAGTGATCCAACATAATCAACTTGCCACCAGGTTGCCAGCTGATCACCCCAAGGAATGGTTAGATATCACAGACTCAGTGTTGGTCTCTGCTGCTGGCAGATTGGGCACTCAGCAGTGGCAGTTGCCAAATCAGCCTTGGTAAGGGGAAGTCCATGTTGCTGAGCCCGTTCATAACCTCCATCCCTGCCACCATGGCCACTTTGTTCATGAGCCCATTGTACAATGACAGGAGTATCTGGGTAAAAAGGATGACTGGTTTCCACTAAATGTGTCATCTTATCCACCTGATTGTTAAAGTCCTTCTCTGCCGAGGTCACTTTTCGGTGGGTATTCCCGTAAGACACAAATATCTTTACTCCTTTGGCCCATTCAGAGAGATCTATCCACATACTTTTTCCCCATACATCCTTGTCACCAATTTTTCAATCATGTTCCTTTCAAGTCCCAGACCATCCGGCCAAGCCATTAGCCACAGCCCATGAATCCATATACATTTGTACATCTGGCCATTTCTTGTTCCATGCAAAGTGAACAGCCAGATGCATGGTTGAAGTTCTGCCCATTGGGAGGATTCTCTTCACCACTGTTCTTCAGGGAAGTCCCAGAAAGGGGCTGTAGTGCTGCTGCTGTCCACTTTTGAGTGGTCCCTGCATATCACAAAGAACCATCTGTAAAATAGGCAGGAATTTTCTCTTCCTCAGTCAACTGATCATAAGGAACTCCCCATGAGGCCATAGGTGCAGACTGGGAGAGGGAAGGAATGTGACTGGAGTGGAAAGCATAGACATTTGGGCCACTTCCTCATGCAACTTACTTGTGCCTTCAGGTCCTGCTCAAGTCCAATCTCTGATATATGACTTCCATTTAATGATGGAGTGCTGCTGTGCACGTCCAAATTTATGACTGTTTGGGTCAAACAACACCCAGTTCATGAGGGACAGGTCAGGCCTCATGGTGACTTGGTGGCCCATGGTTAGGCATTCAGTCTCTACTAAAGCCTAGTAACAAGGCAAACACTGTTTCTCAAAAGGAGAGTAGTTATCTGCAGAGGATGGCAGAGCTTTGTTCCAAAATTCCAAAGATCTGTGTTGTGATTCACCAATAGGGACCTGCCAAAGAGTCCAAACAGTATCTATCTGCTATAGAAACTTGAAGCACGATTGGATCAACCAGATCATATGGCCCAAGTGGCAGAGCAACCTGCACAGCAGCCTGAACCTGTTGCAGAGCCTTCTGTTGTTCTGGACCCCACTCAAAACTAGCAGCTTTCTGAGTCACTTGATAAAGGCCGAAGCAACACACCCAAATGAGGGATACGTTGCCTCCAAAATCCAAAGAGGCACAGCAGATGTTGTACCTCCTTATTAGGTGTGGGGGAAGCCAGATATAATAACTTATCCTTCACTTTAGTAGGAATATCTCGACATGCCCCACACCATTGGACCCCCAGAAATTTCACTGAAGTGGAAAGTGCCTGAATTTTTATTGGGTTAATTCCCCACCATCTAGCATGCAGATGTCTCACCAATAAGTCTAGAGTCATCAATACTTCCTACTTACTAGGTCCAATCAGCATAATGTCATCAATACAGTGGACCAGTGTGATGTCTTGTGGAAGGGAAAGGCGATCAAGATCCCTATAGACTAAATTATGACAGTACTGGGGAATTGATATGCCCTTGAGGAAGCACTGTGAAAGTATATTGTTGGCCTTGCCAGCTGAAGGCAAACAGCTCTGATGGTCCTTTGAAGCTGACACTGAGAAAAAAGCATTGGCCAGATAAATAACTGCATACGAAGTACCAGGAGATGTACTAATTTGCTCAAGCAGTGAAACCACATCAGGAACAGCAACTGCAAATGGAGTCACCACCTGATTAAGTTTATGATAATCCACTGTCATTCTCCAAGAATCCAAGATCTATCTGGTTTTTTTGCACAGGCCAAATGGGCAAATTAAAGGGAATGTGGTGGGAATCACTACCCCTGCATCCTTCAAGTCCTTGATGGTGGCAGTAATTTCTGCAACCCCTCCAGGGATGCGGTGTTGCTTTTGGTTTACTATTCTTGTAGGTAGAAACCATTCTAATGGCTTCCACTTGGCTTTTCCTACCATAATAGCCCCTACTCCACATGTCAGGGACCCGATGTGGGAATTCTGCCAATTGCTCAGTATATCTATTCCAATTATGCATTCTGAAACTGGGGAAATCACTACAGGATGGGTTCTGGGACCGACTGGGCCCACTATGAGATGCACCTGAGCTAAGATTTCATCAATAACTTGACCTCCATATGCCCCCCCCCAACTGGTGGGCCACAGTGACTCTTTGGGTCTCCTGGAATTAGTGTCAGTTCAGAGCCAGTATCCAGTAATCTCTGAAAAGTCTGATTATTTCCTTTTCCCCGGTGAACAGTCCCTCTTATAAAAGGCCTCAGATCCCTTTGGAGAAGGCTGGGAGAAAGATTGACATTATAAATTTTTGACAATATAGTGGGGTCCTTCCTCAAGGGGACCTGGCCTCCCCTTCACTCAAGGGGTTGTGGATCTGTAAACTGACTCAAGTCTGGGAATTGATTGAGAGGCCATGACTCTGTATTCTGGCAATTCAATCTATACTGCTGTTCATGTGACCTAGAATTCTTCTGTCTATACAGATCAAGTAAATATTTAGTAGGTTTGCCATGTATTTCACTCCTAGGAACACCATGACTAAGTAGCCAATGCCAGAATTCTGCAAGAGTCAGAGTATTCTGATTACTGCTTTGGTTCTGCTGTCCATTATGGTAACCATGTCCACCTTGCCTTTGTCAATTAACTGTTGCCACTTGGCCCCTACTACCATGGGGCCCAATCAGCCCCATCGTAGTTAAGTGTCTTAGTTCAATTAGGGCAATTCCCACTGTCAAATCTGACTTACCTAAAATAGCAATCATAGCAGTCTTCAAGAATGCTGGGGCTCCCTTCACAAATTTGTTCCTCACTATAGTGGTAAAAGGTGTGTCCTCTGGGCTTCCATTTCTTGGTCTAGGGGTCTAATCTGATAAATCCATTCTAACATTCCAATTTCCCTAAGCCTCTGGATACCTTCTTCTACATTATACCAAGGCAGGTCTGGTAATTCAACTTGACTTAAGATAGGCCACCGCATAATCCATGCTTCAGTTAGCCAACCAAATAAACAACTAGATCCTTTCCTAATTTCTCATGCTGAAATATTGAACAAAGAATCTGTACTTTCTGGGCCTAAATCAATAAACTGATTCAATATTACATTCCTTGCACCCTCAGTAGCCATTTCCATACATATTCTCCAGGTTTCTGTCTGTACATGTTAGCAAAATCAAGTAGGTCTTTTAGGCTATAGCATACAACCTGCTCAGTCAAACTTTGTATTTCACCTTTTGGGGCTCACTTGGACTTAAGTTTAGTTATAGGTCTAGCAGCAACAATGGATGGTGAGGGCAGTTCCTGAGAACATTCATGTGTTGAACCTGTGTGTCAACTTGGCTGGACCACAATTCTGTGTTGTTTAAGCAATTGTGATGTTGTCTTTTCCCATGATGGGATCAGATGTATATGTTTTGAGCAGCCAATCCATTGAAAGGGAGTTTCCCTAGGGGTGTGGCCTGCTTCCAATACATTTAGGGACATCCTGGGAAAAGAGACACTCTCCCATGGATAGGGATCCTATTGTGCTGCCTACAGCTGTCCGTGAACAAACAATCAACCATTCAGCCTGGTGATCTTTGATTCGTGATTGGTTGGAGTCAACAGTTGGTATACTGCCTGCCAACCTTGAGCTCGTCAGCCCCTGCAGCTGTGTGAGTCAGGAAGATCTTCCGGCTTGAAGTTTTATCCAAGAATTTGGGACTTGCCAGCTTCTATAAGTGTGTGAGTCATTTTCCTAAGATATTTTTCTCTTTTTCTCTATGTATATATAAGCTTTACTTATTTTGCTTCTCTAGAGAAACCAGCCTAACACAATTCAGCAATGCCTTCCATGGCATCTACCTCGGGCAATAAACTAGTAGGAACAATTGGATTAATCCCATCAAATGGAGGTGGGAGCGATAATGGTTTTATAGTAGTCCCTTCAGATAGGAGGGATTCAAGAGCATTTACAGGCTCCATATCCTTGTCTTCCTGACTGTCTGGCCATATGTTCCCATTGCAGGTTTCAGGATCCCATTTTTTCCCAGTCAATGCCCTCACTTTAACTTCAGACACCATTCTGGGTTGGCAATTCAGTTGGCATTGTAATTCAGCTACACTTACAATAAGACTCTGGGTTTGTTTTTTGGAAATATCAGCTCTGTTACTAGAAGAAATAAGACTTCCTTTCAGGGGCCAACTGGAAATATTGAAGTCTTTTGTGCAGTGTTTGGCCTCTGACTCAGCAGCCCTGAACTCATCTTACTCTTTCACCAATTTTTCTAGCATAATTAGGACCAACTAACCAGCTTCCATATACTCCTCATGCTGACAAAATTGCAGAAAACTATCATACATGCGATTACCCAGAGCTTCACTTCTCAAAAATACTAGATCTTTTATTGGTAGTGCTATTTTGCATATTAATGTTGCCACCTCACAGCACAGATTAGCAGGACCTGCTATACTAATGGAGGTAGAGTCACCAGTGCCTTTATGATTAATCAAATTGGAAAACCAAAACAGAATTGGTGAGAACCAATTTAGGAAGCCCATCCTTATGATTTTGCCTCTCTAGTACCACTCTCAATACCAAATATGTTGGCCTGGGTTCTCTAGAGAAGCAAAACCGGTAAAGCTTAGAGAGGGTAGGGGGAAGAAGTTTATCTTAGGAAAATGCCTCTCACACTTACAGAAGCTGGCAAGTCCCAAGTTCTTGCATCAGATGTCAAGCTGGAAGCTTTTCCTGACTCACACAGCTCTAGGGGTTTACAAGGTCAAGGTTGGCAGGCAGTATACCAGCTGTTGACTCCGACGAATGACGAATCCAAGGTCACCAGGCCAAATGGTGAATTGTTCACTCACAGACAGTTGTACAGAGAACAACAGGATCCAGATCCACAGAAAAGTATCTCATTTTCTCAGGATGTCCATAAATATATTGGAAACAGGCCACACCCCTAGGGAAACTCCATTTCGACAGATTGGCTGCTCAAAACATATATCCGATCTCATCATGGGACTAACCCACATCATAACTGCTTAAACCACTCAGAAGTGTGGTCCAGCCAAGTTGATACACAACTCCAATTATCACAGTGTGGATACAGAGAAAAACTTGGATGAATCTCAAGAAAATTATGCTGAATGAGAAAAGCCAATCTCAAACTAGTTGCACACTACATGATTCCATTTATATGACACCCATAAAATAACAATTGTAGATACAGAGAATAGATTAGTGCTTGTCAAGGTTTAAGGGATATGGGATAGGGATGAGTGTAGCCAGATAGGGTGGTCTTGTGGTGCTGCTTACTTGAGCTACATGTCTTGTAAAATTGCATAGTTATACAAATACTCAGGACCTCTGGTGGCATAGTGTCTAAGGCATTTTGACGGCTAACTAAAGCCGGCAGTTCAAACCTACCAGCCACTCCTCGGAGGGAAGGTTGGGCAATGTATTTCCATAGTGAAACCATTTTGGAAACCCAAGGATGAGTTGCTATGGGTCGGATCCAACTCAATGCCAATACGTTTGGTTTTGTTTTTTGGTATATGCATACTCACATACATGAATGAGAGCATGTATAATTGATGATCTGGATAAACTCAATGAGTTTAATCAAAGTCAGTTTCTGCGTTTTGATATTATGCTGTAGTTCTACAAGATGTTGATATTGGGAGATACTGAGTGAAAGGTGAATACTGTGGAAAATGGTATGGGGCTTCCTTACAAAGTTGGAAATGGAAATAACTTATGATCCAAGCATTCCACTACTAGGTATATATCCTACAGAAATAAGAGCCATGACACAAATAGAATTATGCCCACCCATGTTCATCGCAGCACTATTTACAATAACAAAAAGATGGAAACAGCATTAGTGCTCATCAGTGGATGAATGCATAAACAAACAATGGTCATAAACACAATGGCGTACTACACAATATTAGAGAGTAATGATGAATCTGTTAAACACTTCATAACATCAGTGAACCAGGAGGAAATTATCTGAGTGAAATTAATCAATCACAAAAGGATAAATATTGTATGAAACCACTATTATAAAAAGTCAAGACAAGGTTTACACACAGAAAGAAACATTATTTGAAGGTTACCATGAGTGGGGGGTAAGGCAATATATAATACAGGAGTTCAGCATAAAATAATCAAGGCGAAAGAAGGCACTGGGAGGAACATGGGAAAATACTATTACATACACAATCCTGTAACAACAGTAATAACAATAATCTATGAGTAGATACATAGATAGGCATGCAAGTTAAACAGCTATGTGATGGCTAATAGGACTATACCCACAAATATATACAGGTTTGAGAAAGGGTATTTATACATATGTATTTATATGTGCTACAAATGCATCCATGACTATGTTGTTGTTGTTATGTGCCATCGAGTTGGACCCAACTCATAGTGACCCCTCCTTGGGTTTCCAAGGCAGTATCACTACAGAAGTATATTGCCCCATCTTCCTTCTGAAGAGTGGCTGGTGGGTTTGAACTGCCAGCCTTCTGGTTAGCAGCCAAGTGCCTTAGCCACTATGCTACCAGAGCTCCCATCCATGACTGTAGTAGAGCATATATGGAACAAAGTTATGAAGAATTTTTAGCCCTGAGCAAACTCCTTGAGGTAATAAGTCACTGAGTCTGGAGCTCAGGGGCATAGTCTCTGGGAACCTCAAGGTCAATTGGCATAATACAGTCCACAAAGACAAAGTTCTATATCCTACTTTGGAGAATAGTGACTGTGGTCTTAAAACCTGTGGACAGCCATCTAAGGTGCAAACAATGAGTCTCTCCCCTCTGAAGCAAAGAAGAATGAAGAAAATCAAAGAAACATGAAAATGATTAGTCCAGAGGACTAATGGACTGTGTGAACCTCAGATGCCATGAACCTGAGACCAAGACAATGAAATAGTGCCTGGCTACCACATGTCATCCCACATTGGGAGCTCTGGTAGCATAGTGGCTAAGACACTTGCCTGCTAACCAGACGGCTGGCGGTTCAAATCCACCAGCCACTCCTCGGAAGAAA
>NW_006921606.1:5095482-5101368 GCF_000298275.1 Orycteropus afer afer
GCGAAAACCAGTCCATTTCAGCTCACTAATGCCTAGGATATCAATCTTTATGCGTTCCATTTCATTTTTGACAACTTCCAATTTTCCTAGATTCATAATTCACACATTCCATGTTCCGATTATTAATGCATGTTTGCCGCTGTTTTTCCTCATTTTGAGTGGTGCCACATCTGCAAATGGAGAAACAGTGTGCCTGGGAGAGAGGGCATATATGGAAGCAGTCTGTATTTCATGCACAATTTTTTTATAAACCTTAAACTGCTCTAAAATAATAAGGTCTGCAAAAAGTGAAGGAAAACAGAGATGTCAGGGGACTTAGTACTCTTGCTATTTCTGATTACTGTTTTAGTCTAGAAGTTAAATATCGCCCTGCCTGAGCTGGCTTGCATGTGGCAGGAAGGAGAGGGTAAGTTGGCAACTGCTGTGGTGACTTCAGCGGTGGACACAGCTGGGACACAGGGTCTCTCCCCTGGTGCCATCTTCCTGGAGCTACACATTCTGGAAGAGATGGGACCTGCTGGATCCACACTTTACAGACATCAGGAGGCTTCTTGTGTGGAGTTCCTTTTTCTTGTACATCCCAGATGAGATTCTGTGAAGTACACTTCTTTTCTTGTTTCAATAACCCATTATCAAGTACAAAGCCACCACTAATAAAATACCACTAGTAAAAATTGCTTACACAATACTTTCTTGGCATTGTTAAAACTGCATTCCATCCTCTTAACACGATAATTGCTTTTAGCCAAAATTCAGAGAGGGTTTGAGGACAAATTGTGTATATAATCATTCAGAAGGCCAAAAGAATGTATTTTTATCTGTAATTTGAATGTCAGGTAGTAGTGATAACTGTAAGAAGCTGTAATTTGTATAGAGGAAATTTTTTTCTAAAAACATAAAAGGTATTGCTTAAGAGCCTCAAAAAAGAGAGAAAGAAATAGCAGTAACAATGCCTCCAGAGTCCCATTTCTGTGGAAATTTCAAAAACAAGTTGTTGGTGTAAAATAATGATTATAAACTAGGATTTAGCAGTGTGGCAGTAATGTGATTACTGTTCCTGAAGTTGGTCTATTCCTTAGAACATTCACCATCAGATGATAGTATGTAGCTGAAACTTCTGGCCCTTGTATTTTATGTTGTGTTCAGAATGTGCTGGCACCACTTCTGCCCTGTTTCACCTGGAATTCAGGAATGTAGGCAGAAAGAAAGAAATGTCAGAATTTTGATGCTGCTAACCGAAAGGTCACCAGTTCAAACCTACCAGCTGCTCTGTGGGAGAAACATACGGCACTCTGCTTCCCTAAAGATTATATAGACTCGGAAACCCGATTGAGTATTCTGTCTTATAGGGTCACTAAGTTGAAATTGACTCCACGGAAATGGGTTTGTTTTTTTAATCGAGATGTCAGTGTCCTTAATCTTTTTTTTTTTTTTTTTTTTAAACAGGCTAAGACTTTGGCAGGAACTGTTGCCATTTGTTATCTAGTTTGGACTTCTCCCTGGAATTTGTGGGCAGAAGGAGATATGATTAAAGGGAGACATGAGAACTATCTCAAATATTTGAACTCTGTCATATGGAAAAGAGAGGGGGCTTGCTGAGCTTTGTCAGTGCTTGTCAGGAAAGCTGGCTGGGGGTCCTTGCAAGGAAACCAGGTGAAAAGGAGACTTAGAGTAGGAAGGAGATGTGAGGAAGGCCCCTGCCTGAGGTGATTTCTTGTGTAGTCAGGGCTGTCACCTAAGGTGCAATGTTAGAGTTCAAAGAATTCTCATTGGAAATTGTTCTCAGGACATGCTCTGTTGATTGGCAGTATTTACATCACCTGGGAATATACTAGAACTCTGGTTGCACGATGGGTAGGGAATTTGGATGCTAACGAGATGGTCAGAATTTGAAACCCCCCAGCTGCTCTGTAGAAGGGAGAGAAAGCAATCTACTTTGTAAAGATTTAGAGCCTTGGAAACCCAATGGGGGTCGCTATGAGTCATAATCAACTAGATGGCAGTGGGTTTGGTTTGGTTTGGAAACTCAATGTTGTTGTTATGTGCTGTCGAGTTGGACCTGACTCAAGGACCCCACCTTGGGTTTCCGAGGTGGTATCATTATGGAAGTAGATTGACCAACCTTCATTCTGAGTAGTGGCTGGTGGGTTTGAACCACCAGCTTTCTGGTTAGCAGTCAAGTGCTTTAGGCACTACACTACCAGAGCTCCAGGGAACTCAGTAGAAATGCAAATTATTAGCCCCAGCCCCAGCCCCACCCCCACTGTCAGACCTACTGAATCAGAGTCTCTGGGGTAGAGGTGGGAGTTTTAACCTAGACTTGCACCTGGTTCATGCCAGTTGGACCCCTTGCTGAAAATTTGCATTTCTACCCCAGATATACTGAATTAGAATCTGTATTTCAACAAGATCCCAAAATGAGTCTTAAAGATTCCCCAGGGGATTCTAATATATACATAAGACTGTATCTAGCAGCCAAGCACTTAAGCAGTGGTCCACCAGGGTTCCTCTGCACTGCATCCAAAACCCACCCACTGCTATCGAGTTGATTTTAACTCATAATGACCCCCATTGGGTTTCCCAGATGGTAAATCTTTATTGAAGTAGATTGCCCCATCTGCCTTCTGTGGAGAGGCTGGTGGGTTTGAGCCACCAACCTTCTGGTTAGCAGTCAAAGGCTTTAGGCATTGCACCCTCAGAGCTCCCTACACTGCATCAGAAGTTCTCAAATCTGATGGACGTTAGAATCACCTGGGAGCTTTTAAAACTCCAAATGCTCCAGTTGTGCCTCATACCAATGAAATGAGAACCTCTGATGATGAGAGGCAGGCATCAATACTTTAGAATTTCTCAGGAGATCCTAGCATGCAGCTCTTTGAAAACCAGTGCTTTATAGAAATTGAGTTAAGTACCTCTTGGTCTTCAGATTCTAGAACTTAATTTTGAAATTCAGTCCCATCTTGCTAGTGTTAAGTTTCATTGTTGTTATTGTTAGCCTTCAAGTTGGCCCCGACACGTGGCAACCCCATGTGCAATGGACCCCATGATCAATTGTGAATCAGACTATTGTGTTCTATAGTGTTACCACCGGCTTATTTTTAGAAATAGATCATCAGGCCTTTCTTTATAGTCTTAGTCTGAAAGCTCAGCATCATAACAACATACAAGTCTCCAGTGACAGGTGGAGGCTGCACATGAGGTGCGTTGGCTGGAGATTGAATCTGAGCCTCCTGCATGGAAGATGAGAACTCTACCATTGAAACATTACTCTTGATAAGGCAGGACATAGTATGCTTTAGAGCAGGGAGGCATGATAGAAACTCCCTGATTCTCATGGAAGGTATAGCTGCTTGTTCTGTTTATTCTTTTTATGTACTCGGGAGAAAGGGCTTGCACAAATTCAGTACTTAGCTGATGCTCTCAGACATAGCCTGTCACTTAAAGAATATAGGCAAAGAAATCTTAGTTCAGTGGAGGTAAAAACCTTCTAAGAGAAATGCTTAGATATAGCCAAACTGACTTTATTTTGTCCAGTCTACTTGCTCCATCTATTTACAAAACAATTAGCAGCACCTTGGAGTTCTTGAGTGGTACAGATGGTTAATGTACTGAACTGCTAACCACAACATTGGTGATTCCAGTCCACACAGAGGTGCCTCAGAAGAAAGGTCTGGCAATCTACTTCCAAAAAGTTAGCCATTGAAAACCCTATGGCACAGTTCTACTCTGACACACACATTGTAGCCATGAGTTAGAGGCATCACAGTGGCAACTGGTAGTAGTACCTTCTGGGTGGTCTATACTGGGCCAGTATGGGAAGATATGGGAAGATTCTGGGATGATGTGGCGTAAAGAAGAAAGGCAAGTCCTGTCAGACAAGATGGTGGTGCTTTGGTGGTTTAGGTAGGAGTAATCCCTTTTGACTGCAGAGAGATATGGGAAAAAGTGATGTGGAATTTGGTGGAGACCACACCTTCCAAGCAGGGTAGAGTTTTCCTGGTGGGGATAGTGGAAGGGGTCCAGATGGGGGCATACAGCACAAGCAAGGGGTCTAGGGGACATGGATGCTGTGGAAGCCACGCATGGCCTGCTGTGGAGCCTAGCACTGGGATCTTTTGGAGCAGCACCCCTCCCTTGCTGTGGTAGGCACTTCACCACCCTGACCCCCTGTGCCTAGCCCAGATGAAGTCAGGTGAAGGAAGACGCAAGCCCCACTGGATGTGGGGTTTTTAAGAAAAGGAAGGGGATAATGGAGGAGGTAATTAGGAGCAAGAAGTGGTTTATCCTTAGGGTTTCTGCTGCCTGGAGCCCCCCTCTGCCCTTAATATCTCTGTGGGATCTTTGAACTTAGGGAAGCAGTGTCTTCTCTCTTATAAGCCCACTAGTTCTCCTCCCCAGGAATACCTTTGAATGAAAAGGCTGGGAACTGGTTACTCATGGCCCTTAGAACAGCTGCCCAGCTGGAAGAATTGAGAAAAGTGATTACCTCCTCTCAGGAGAGCAGCAGGCACCTAGGATAATAGTGGGGAGGAGGAGCAGGGAGATCAGTTTTCATCATGTTCCCTGTCATTTCATTTGAATTTCTACCACATAGTTACTTTTGCTACTCAATCAATGAATGATTGCCACAGCCAAGCATTGTCCTGTTGGCTGGAAAGACCCTCCCTGAGCAATTAAGCTAAGCCATCACTATTATTTGCCAGTGAGAAGTTTATTTAATCAAAGTGTCCAAGAAACCACAGTTGTTAAGTCTAGATGGAAATGAAAACAATCTTGTCTGGTTAAGGGATATCAATGGTTAAAAGGAAAAATTGCTCACTGTCCTTTTACTTCTTTGGAAAAAAAGACAACTATAAAACCCATTGACTCAGGGTGTTTATTATAAGTAACTTCTGAAAGATGGTCTGTCTGAGGGCTCGTGGTGAGGTATAAGCCTGAAACACACAGAGGAGCTTGGGAAGATCCCCAATTTTATGTCCCTCTCAGGCTGCTGGACCATAGTCCTGTCCACATTCCAAGGCAGCTAGGCTGGAGGAAGGAAGAACTGGAGAGGCCGACCAGAAATCTGATTTCAGACTAGAACTCAGTTACTGGGTACACTGCTGTAGCTGGCTAGAGGCCACATAAACTCAGGCATGGTGGCCACTGGAGCCCTTAGAGTCTCAAATCCTATGACTCTCTTGAGCTGGTCTCAACGATAGCAGTCTCTTGGCTAAAGAGAGAAAATGAGAGAGCAAAAAGGAATGATAGATAGTTGCCATAGAATTGATTTCAACTGATGGCAACTTGTATACAACAGAATGAAACATTGCCTGGTCATGTGTCATCCTCACAATCACCTGCATGTTTGAATCCATCATAACAGGGATTGTTCCAAATCATCTCACCAAGGATTTCCATGCCAGCCTTCTATTTCACCAAACATGATGCCCTCCTCCAGGCATTGATTGATTGATCCCACCTAATAGTGTGTCCAAAGCAAAGAAGTCAGATGATGATGGCCTGTTGTCATTCATAACATTTTCATTAACTAATTTTTGGAAGTAGATCACCAGGCCTTTTTTTCTAATCTTAGTCTGGAAGCTCTGCTGAAACTTATCTGCCATAGGTGACCCTGTTGGCATTTGAAATACTGGGGGTATAATATATAAGATATATTTAAATATATACATGTATATTTTTTATTTGTTGTTGTTGTTGTTAAGTGTCGTCAAGTCGTTTCCAACCCATAGCGACCCCATGCACAGCAGAACGAAACACTGCCCAATCCCACGCCAGCCCCACAGTCCCTGCTATACTTGAGCCCATCATCGCAGCCACCATGTCAATCCATCTCGTTGAAGGCCTCCCTCTCTTTCGTCGACCCTCCACCCTACCAAGCATGAC
>NW_006921606.1:5101938-5112908 GCF_000298275.1 Orycteropus afer afer
TTTTTTTTTTTTAGCAGTTAAGGTTTATAGAAAAATTAAACAGAAAGTACAGAGTTCTCAAATACCCCATGTTCCCCCTGCACACAATTTTCCCTGTATTAATATCTTCCATTTCTATGGAACGTTTGTTAAAATTGATGAACCAATATTGTTGTTGTTGTTGTTGTTGTTATGTGCCGCCGAGTCAAACCCGACTCATAGTGACCCCTCCTTGGGTTTCTGAGGCAATATCACTACGGAAGTAGGATTGCCCAACCTTCCTTCTGAGGAGTAGCTGGTGGGTTTGAACCACCAGCTGTCTGGTTAGCAGGCGAGTGTCTTAGCCACTATGCTACCAGAGCTCCTGAACCAATATTGGTGATGCATTATTATTAACTAAAATCCGTAGTTTACATTAGGGTTCACTCTTTGTGTCATAAAGTCTTATGAGTTTTGATAAATGCATAATGTTGTGTGCCACCATTACTGTATCATACAGAATAGTTTCACTGCCCTTAAAATGCCTTCTGCTCCACCTACTCATCCCTTTCCCTAACTTGCCCTGGCAATGATTTTTAGTGTACAAAGTTCAAGGTAGCAAAAAAAAAAAAGATGGGGAGGGGATGGGTAAATATCATATAGAACTTCAAAGTTCCCTACCCATACTCCCTGTCCTCCTTTGCAAACAACTCTGCTGTGCCTATCCAGTATCTGTTAGCACTAGATCCATCAGTCTCTCTTGCCTTCTCTTGAGCTCCTCAGGCCTTTGGGCATGAGAGCAGACTTTATCCTCATAGGACTAGGTCATGATACGTTGCCATGCTGAGAGCCCCACATGCAGGTGAAGAGCACAGATCCAAAGAAACTTGACCATTTATGAGCTGTTTGATCTTGAGCAAGTTTTCAACCTCTCTTCACCTCAGTTGCCTCATTTTTGAAATGGGGATAATAATAATGAGTGAGTTAGTGTACATAAGGCATAGTACCTGTCACATTAACAACATAGTTTTCTCATCTCCTTCATGTACTCCCAAATTTGTAGGCAGGAGATTCTCACTTTATAGCATATTCTTTCCCTGCTATGTCAATATTTTCACTGCTCTCAGTATCCCATTCCCCATTGGTGTTTAAGAGAGAAGCCTGCCTTTGACTACACTTTGGGTGCTATGTCCTATAGACATACTAGGGTTTGCCACAGACATGGCCCATAATACCCAGTGGGATTTGTGTGGATGGATAGACTTGGTGGGAATGGCAAGGATTAGGGGGTCTCTTCAGACCTCCCAAATCCCCAGAGTTATCTTAGGCTCAGAAGCATGACTATGAATCCCTGTCTCTGAGGAAATGTGATGAACAAAGCCTATAGCAATGATGTTAGCTGCTGTGAAATTGGCCCACAACTCATGGCAACCCTATGCACAACAGAACAAAACACTGCCTGGTCCTGTGCCATCTTCATGATCAGTTGCAGATTGGACCACTGTGAACCATGGAGTTTTTAATAACTGACTTTTGGGAAGAGATCTCCAGGCTTCTCTCCCTAGTCCATCTTAGTCTAGAAGCTCTGCTGAAACCTGTTCAGCATCATAGCAACATGCAAGCTTCCACTGACAGACAGGTGGTGCTTGCGCATGAGGTGCATTGCCTGGGACTCGAACCTAGATCTCCCTTATAAAAGGTAAGAATTCTTATCACTGAACCACTGCAGTGATGAGACCAAGGTATCCCCCACACACACACACACCAATCTGTCACAAGAATGCCTGACATGCCCGTGTTATAGTTACTCCTCTATAACTATATGAATGACCTGAGGATGGTATCACTAAAATGCAAAGTGCTTGAGGGGCAAGGAGAGGCTACTTTGAATCAGGACATCACTAGGAGGGCAGGAGCTGACAGGTAATCCTGGACAAAGGGACATGGGCAGAGGAAGAAACACCCATCCACCCACACACACACACAAACACACACACACACACACACACATCTCACTGAAGAGCTCTGGCTGTACAGACCCCAGAAGTAGCCTTGAATGTGGAGATTTGACCTCATCCTTCTGATGTTCTAGCCATGTGGTACTCCTCAGGGAACAGATACTTAAAGGTTGGGTGTGCTGTAGATTTCCTTCAAATAGAGCAATCACTTTCCATTTACATGCACTTAATTTTTGCCATCTGTTGTGAGCAAGAAGTTCCTTCACATCTGGAGGAGTAGAATACATTAACCCAAGGTTTACATCTTTGCAATGTTTCAGCCTTCCTTCCATTTCCTGCCTTGTTCCAGTCCTGTTTCTCCGGATCTGGAGCCAGCAGTCCCTTAGTTTGATTACTCTCAAGGCTAAGAAGCAGAGAGCATATTCTTCTCACTCCCACGAAGTATTCTACTTTCCTTCAACAAAGTAAATACCAGATACAGACAACTCTCCCTTCCCTGGCAGATCCTTGGGAGCACATTTCTAAAGAGTAACACACTTTGTACTCTTAATCTCTGCTGCTTGGGTTTAATAAGCTGTGTGCATGGTCTTCTTGCAGAGCCACCTTGTAACCCAAACTCAGGTTTAGCCACCCTTGTCAGCCTCAGAGTGCTCTTGGCAGACCGGGAGGGGCAAGTGGAGTCACAAGCTCAGTCCACTCACTCTGTGCCACCCTACATCCTCGAACCCTCCCTGTGCCCCATGCAGACCTCCAGCAAGTATAGTCAGGTCTCAACAAAGGGCCACAGCAGACTCAAAGGGAAACTGAGTCCCAAAAAATCAACATGCAGTCTGGGAGTGTGGGGAACACCCTGGAGGGAGGCCTGTTTGGGTTGATGGTGTTTGAAGCCCCTGTGTCTGCATGGACCTCAAATCATTTTGCACACCTATGGGTTTGTTGGGTCCTCTGCAGGGGCTACCTCTGCACTCCAGGCATGGAGCAGGCCACAGAAGGATAAAGGCACAAAAATGAGAATGAATTCATGGTGCCAGTGGCTGTTTTCAGCAGACCTCATTATTTTCAGTGAAGTCTTCTTTGTTATTGTTATTGTTGTTAGGTTCCATTAGGTCAGTTTTAACTAATTGTGACCCTATACACAACAGAACAAAACAGTGTCCAGTCCTGTGCCATCATCATAACCATTGCTATGCTTGAGCCCGTTATTGCCACCACTATGTCAATGCATCTTGTTGAGGATCTTTCTCTTTTTCATTGAACTCTACATTAACAAGCATAATATCCTTCTTCAGGAATTGATCCCTCTTGGTAACATGTCTGAAGTACATGAGAAGAAGTCTCACCATCCTCACTTCCAAGCAGCATTCTGGTTGTACTTCCGCCGAGACATTCCATTCTTGACCCATACCATAGTTTAAATGCATCAATTCTTCCATCTTCCTTATTTATTTTCTGGCTTTCATATGTGTAGGAAACAATTGAAACTACTTGGGTCAAGTATTTTACTTAATCCTCAAAATGATGTCTTTGCTCTTTAACCCTTTACAGAGGTCTTTTGCAGCAGATTTGTCCAATGCAATAAGCTGCTTGATTTCTTGACTACTACTCCCATGGACATTGATTGTGCATCCAAGTAAAATTAAGTGTTTGACAGCTTCAGTTTTTTCTCCATTTATCATGATGTGGCTTATGGATCTGGTTGTGAGGATTTTGGTTTTCAATATGTTGAGGTGTAATCCATACTGAAGGCTGTAGTCATTGATCTTCCTCAGTAAGTGCTTCCAGTCTTCTTCACTTTCAGCAAGCAGAGTTGTGTCATCCTCATACCTCAGGTTGTTAATGAGTCTTCCTCTAATCCTGATACCATGCTCTTTTCATGTAGTCTACCTTCTTGGATTTTTTGCTCAGCATACACATTGAATAAGTATGGTGAAAGGATGCAAACCCTTCCTGATTTTAAACCATGCAGTATCCCCTTTTCTATTCAAACAACTGCCTCTTGGTCTATGCATAGGTCTGGTCTGAATACAATTAAGTGTTCTGAAATTCCCAGTCTTTACAATGTTATCCATAATTTATTATGATCCACACAGCCAAATGCTTTTTTATATACACTGGTAAACACCTTTCTGGTATTCTTTGCTTTCAGCCAAGATCCATCTGACATCAGCAATGATATCTCTTCTTCCATTCCTTCTTCTATATCTGGCTTGAATTTCTGGCAGTTCCCTGTTGATGTACTGTTGCATCCATTTTTTAGCAGAATTTTACTTCCATGTGATATTAATGGCATTGTTCAATAATTTCTCATTATGTTGAATCACTTTCTTTGGAATGTGCACAAATATGGATCTCTTCCAGTCAGTTGGCAAGGTAACTGTCTTCCAAATTACTTGGCATAGACAAGTAAGTGCCTCTAGTGTGACATCCATTTGTTGAAACATCTCAATGAGTATTTCATCAATTCCTTGAGTCTTTTCTTTTTTCGCTAATTCCTTCAATGCAGCTTCTTCCTTCAATATCAACAGTTCTTGATCATATGCTCCTGTTGAAATGGTTTAACATTGACCAGTTCTTTTTGGTACAGTGACTCTGTATTCCTTCAATCTTTTTTTGATGCTTCCTGCGTCAGTCAATATTTTGCCAATTGTTCTAGTTGTTAGGTCCCATCAAGTCAGTTCCAACTCATAGCAACCACAACAGAACAAAACAACACCCAATCCTGCATCAGCCTCACAATCCTTGCTATACCTGAACCCATCATTGCAGCTACTGTGTCAGTTCATCGTGCTAAGGGCCTTTCCCTTTCTTGCTGACCCTCCCCTTTACCAAGCATGATATCCGTCTCCAGGGAATGACCCCTTCTGACATGATCAAAGTAGATGAGATGAATTCTGACCATTCTCTCTTCCAAGGAACATTCCACTGCACTTCTTTCAGGACAGATGTTAGTTCTTCTGGCACTCCAAGGTACTTTCAGTATTCTTTGCCAACACCACAACTCAAAAGCATCAACTTTTCTTTGGTTCTCCTTACTGTCCAGTTTTCACATGCATATAAAGTGATTGAAAATACCATGGGTTGGGTTAGGCACACCTTAGTCTTCAAAGAGACATCTTTGCTCTTCAGCACTTTAAAGAGATCTTTTGCAGCAGATATACCCAATGCAGTACATTGTCTGATTTCTTGATTGCTGCATCTATTGGTGTTGATTGTGGAATGGAGTAATATGTAATCTTTGACAACTTCACACTTTTCTCCATTTGTTGTGATGCTGCTTATTTGTACAGTTGTGAGGATTTTCACTTTCTTTATGTTGAGGTGTAATTCATCCTGCAGACTGTCACTTTTAATCTTCATCAGTAAGTGCTTCAAGTCATCTTCACTTTTAGCAAGCAAGGTTGTGTCATATACATACTGCAGGTTGTTAATGAGTCTTCCTCCAATCCTGATGCTGCATTCATCTTCATATATAGTCCAACTTCTTGGGTTATTTGTTCAGCATACAGATTATATAAGTATGGTGAAAAGATACAACCCTGACATGCTCCCTTCCTGATTTTAAACCAGGTTTAAAGGGGCTATTCATACGAAAGCCTCTTTCTTGGTCTTTGTACAGGTGCCTCATGAGCACAAGTGTTCTGGAATTCCCATTCTTCTCAATGTTATCCAGAATTTGTTATTATCAACTCAGTCAAATAGTTTGACTGTGTTTTTAAAACACAGGTAAACATCTCTCTGCTATTCTTTGCTTTCAGCCAAGAGCCATCTGACATCAGCAGTGATATCCCTTGTTCCACATCCTCTTCTGAATCTAGCTTGCATTTCTGCAAGCTCTCTGTCATACTGCTGCAACCATTTTTTAATTATCTTCAGGAAGATTTTACTTACAAATGGTATTAATGATATTGTGTGGTAATTTCCACATTCTGTTGGATCACCTTTCTTTGGAATGGGTACAAATATGGATCTCTTCCAGTCAGTTGGCCAGGTAGCTGTTCTTCCAAATTTCTTCGCATAGACGAATGAGTGTCTCCAGTGCAGCATCCATTTGTTGAAGCATCCCAATGAATAGTCCATCTATTCCTGAAGCCTTGTTTTTCACCAATTCCTTCAGTGCAGCTTCAACTTCTTCCTTCAATACCATTGGTATTTGCCGATAGAATACTTCAATATCTCAACTCAAGGCTTGAATTTTTTCTTCAGTTTGCTTAGCTTGAGAATTGCTGAGCACATTCTTCCCTTTTGGCTTTCAAGCTCCAGGTCTTTTCACATTTCCTAATACTTTGTCTTCTTGAGCTGCCCTTTGAAATCTTCTCTTCAGCTTTTACTTCATCATTTCTTCCATTCAATTTAGCTATTCTCCATTTAAAAACTAGTTTTACAGTCTATTCTGATATCCATGTTGTTTTTTTCTTTCTTCTTGTCATTGTAATTACCTTTTTTGTTTCTTCATGTATGATGCTTTTGATGTCATGCCACAGCTTATCTGGTCTTTGGTCTTTAGTGTTCAGTATGTCAAATCTGTTTTTTGCATGTCTCTAAATTCTGGTGGGATATATTCAAGGTTATATTCTGGCTCTCATAGACTTGTTTTCATTTTCTTCAACTTCAAGTTCAGCTTGCATATTAACAATTGATGATCATATGCATGATAGAATTTTACAAGACTGATGATGTATTCATTGCTTTTATGTTTCTTCAAAAGCATAAACAGCAACTATACACATAAGCCTCTCCAGATGGAATATACAGGAATCAAATTTATTCATTTGTGGGAAAAGATGATGAGAAAGCTCAATGTCATCAATTACAAGACCAGGGCTAACTGAGGAAGAAACCATCAACTGCTCATATGCAAGTTTAAGTTGAAGCTGACTTCTTCTTAAGTACAAATGATGTTTCCTCCATTAATTATCTTCCTTCTAAATAGCTGATAGCCTCACAGAACTTTTTAGCATTTTAATTATCTCCTTTGTTTCGCCTCATTCATTTCCATCATTCCCTATTTCTACTAGTAAAGGAATATTATCTTTTGCTATTCTTTAGCTGAATTCATTTGAAACTGAAAATATTCCAGATTTAATTCCACAAAAATAGCATCCATGGGAAGACATTTCAGAAATTCCTCTTTTGGTTGGAGATTCTATTTGCCTTCAGACATGGTATCGTCTAATGCAAATGAAAATTTAGACTAATGTTCTTTATTTTTCTTGGGTGATATGTAAATCCTTTACAGATGCTCTAGGCTTCTTCGAAACCCCACCAGCCTGACATCGGGAGGACTTTCACAGATGGCACCATCACCATTTTGGAGGAAAAGCCATCCACAAATTGTGGTCATACAAAGACTCAGTATGAGATAACCTGTAAAAGTTTCCCTCCTCTAAATGCCAACAGCTTTGAGCTTCTGATGCCTGCACCTGGGCACTAATGATCCTCCAGCTGGGGCAGCAGGTTGTCTGATCTCTCCAAATATCTGTAAGTAATTTGAGGGCATAGAAATACTCTTATAGCCATGTGATGACACGCACAGCCACAGTTCCTAGAACAGTGGTGGCACTCAAGGTAGTTGAATCAAGTTATTGGCTGGACGTGTGGTATCCAATTTGGTAGAAATTAACCACATGTAGTTATTTAAATATCTTAATTAAAGTTTGCTGAAATCATAGCTTCAGTTCCTCAGCTATAGTAGCTCACATCAGGCACTTAGGCACACATGTGGCCAATAGCTGCCCATTAAACTTCATAGATAGACATTTTCACCATCATAGAAAGCATTATTGGAAAGTTTTCTCTATTGCTGATTTTTCTGTGATCTCCACCAGAATGTGGGCTTCCTGCAGGCAGGGGCTGTGTCCCACTCATTGCCCTATACCTAGTGACCTATAAAATGCTTGGTACAGCATAGTGGTTTTCAACAAACTCTTATTCAAAGAATAAAAAGCACCTACACCTTAAATTAGATCAACAGTCATAAAATTATTCCACATTGAATGAGATAACCTTTAAGAGTCATCTGATTCAAGTTCCTCACTTTCCAATCAGGGAAGCAGAGGTCACGGAGGTAAGGTGCCTTGCCTGAAGTTCCCAGGCCAATCAGTGGCAAATCATTAGTGTCAACCATGGCATTTTTCTCCTTACACCATCACTCTCACCACTGTGTAATACTATCTTTAGTGGGTAACTTTAAACAATAGCACTTTATTTTCTCAGAGTTCTTGAGGCTAAAAATCCAAATCAGAGTCTTTGCCATATAGATTTCTTTCTTGTTGATAGTCCTTCGTGTTCCCTAGTCCCTTGACAATTGTTAAATGATATATGTCTTTCCTTATGTGTGTATGTTTCCATATCAAATCTGTTCTTTTCATAACTTAGAAGTGATTAGATTTAGAACCCACCTTACTTAAGTATGACCTAATTAACATAACAAAGAAAACTATTTCCAAACAAGATCACATCCACAGGTATAGGGACTGAGAATCTAACATATTTTGGGGAGATGCAATTAAATCAATAACAGTGTTTACCTTAAGATGGCAGTGAGGATGTCCTTTTAAAATATCTGCTTAGAGGAAGCCTCCCTAAGCTGATGAAAGACATCTATATGCAATTTAGAGCAAATATATTCAATGTACAAACATTAGTGGCATTTCCATTCAGTTAAGAACAAGCAAACAGACTTCCAATAACAATGGTGGAATACACAGACAAGCTACACATACCCCCTTCAACAAAGAAAAGAGAAATTAATTTACACAGATACAGAGGATGATTCTGGAGCCCTCAGCTTTGAAATGAAAGATACAGAAGTGGATTGAATACTGGCTGGTGGAAGAACCTGAATGAAAACAATTCCAGGGACCTAAGAATAGCCTCCACTTGCCAAGAACTGCATGGACATATGGAAGACTGGTGACTGGAAAGGAGACAGGTGGTGAGTGCATAAATACTGCCAACTAGTGAATAGAGGAGCACAGTACCCAGCTTATGCAGATACATCCAAACAAAACAGATATCTGGGGAAAATCACTTCAACATACAATCACCAATTAAATATAAACACAAAACATCACATTGTCTCGGAGACAAAAGACCATCACAGTCCACATAAATAAGCAAGATAAAGCAGTAGAAACAAGGGAGCAGGATAGAGACCCTGAACACATCTCAGAGAAAGAAGCTGCATTGGAACTCCCTGATAAGAAATTTAAAAGAATTGTATCTAGGTACCTTCAATGGACTGAGACAGATCAAGGAAAACACTGAGAAAATTGAGGAAAACATAGGCAAAACCCTAGAACAATTTTGGAAGAAAATTCAAGAAAAAAAATGACAAAATAAATGAAAAATTAGAAATGATTCTAAATCTATAGATAGAAATCCAGAATATTAATACTAAATTTTCAGAAATAAATGACACATTGAATGGGCAAAGGGGTAGAATTGAATCAGTGGAAGACAGAATTAGTGAGATTGGAGACAAATACCTGAATACTTCTTTGGAAAAGGATCAATCAGAAAAAGATCAAAACAATCATCTATGAGACACCATAGTGGCAGCATTCACATGGAGGGAAAGCTGGACAGACAGGAATGCATAGTTAAGAAGGGCACAGGGAAGGGGTAATCACAGGGACAGGAGGAGAGGAGAGTTTGTGGTGGTTGAGAATGGTAATTGGGGCATGGAATCAAATGTTCATGAACTGTTGAATGTAAAACAAATTTGCTTTGTAAATTTGCATGCAAAGCACAATAAAATTAAAAATAATAATAATAAAGAAGAAATATCCAAAGTAAAATAAGCTTACAAAACTGTAAACAGGGAACCAGAGACATCAATTTGTAAATGAGTACAATTGTGAACCAAAAAGAGGGGAAAAAAAAAAAATAGTGTAGTTACAGAACTTCTAAATGGTGAGGAAGTCAAGACAATTGCAAGATAGAGCAAACTGTTCTAAACTTGGGAAGAAAATGATAAATCACAGAGTAATCTCAAAGAAAAATGATACACCTTCACATCAAAATAAAAAAGACAAGCACAAATATTTAGCAAATAGTAAAACAACAGCAGTGAAGGAAGTTATAACATGATTCATAAGCAAAATGAGCTCAGCACAGGAAATTATATGGATAAAAGAAAACAGCAACACCATGAAAAAAAAAAAACATAACAAAATGCCAGCAACATATTGACACTTGCCCATAATTACACTGAATGTCAATGGATTAAATTTACCATGCAAGAGATGGAGAGTTGCAGAATGGATAAGAAAATGTAAACCATCAATATGTTGTCTACAAGAGACACACCTTAGAGAGAAAGACAAAAATAGACTAAAAATCAAAGGGTGCTGGGAAAAGATATATCAAGCAAATGACAACCACAAAAGAGCAGGAGTGGCAATATTACTTTCTGATAAAAATGACTTCAAGACAAAAACCACCATGAGAGACAAGGATTAAAACATCAATTGAACAAGAGGACATAACATAATAAATGCATCCAATGAAAGAGCCCGAAAATACATAAGTCAGACTTTAACAGAGTTTAAAAGACAAATAGATGACTCCACAGGCACAGCCAGAGACTTTAATGCACCACTTTCAATCAAAGATAGAACAACTGTAAAGAAACTCATCAAAGACACAGAAGAACTAAACAATACAATTCAGCAACTGCACCTTATAGACATTTACAGAGCACTTCACCCAACAACAACACAATATACATTCTTTTGCAGTGCTCATGGAACATTCTCTGAGATAGACCATATGTTAAGCCAAAACGCAAGCCTTAATTTATTCAAGAACATTGAAATACTGCAAAGCATCTTCTCAAATCACAATGCTATAAAATTAGAAATCAATACTACATTTTGTTCTGATTTTTTTTTCTGATTGATCCTTTTCCAAAGAAGTATTCAGGTATTTTTCTTCCATCTCATTAATTCTGTCTTCCATCACATCAATTCTTCTACTTTGCCCTTCCAATGTGTTATCTATTTCTGACAATTTAGTATTAATCTTTTGGATTTCTATCTGTAGATTTAGAAT